>NW_026112165.1:557500-607500 GCF_024679095.1 Eriocheir sinensis | reverse complement strand
CTTGTTATCGTCTGCCTAAAATAGTGAAGATAGTATTATGTTTTCGTTTTGTCCGTCTGTTTAATTAATCCTGTATTCCTTGACGTATCGGTTCCTCAGGTCGTCGGTTTGAAAAGCCTCTCGTAGAAGTTACTGGGATTTCCATGGACTGTTTTGTGATCCTCGTGATAGCTTTACACGACTACTGCACTTTATAAACAGGGAAAATCCCCCAGGAAGACCTTGTTAATCACCTCTGTGGCCTTGGGAGAATAGGAGCCCGGTGCGTTGAAGAATATGGAATTATGGATCTTAGACTTTCTTCCTCTTACTGCTCGGCCCTTGTGTGAACTGCACTACTCACGTCGCTGTCCCAAGTTGACCCACTTTACGAGATCTACAACTGCATGTGTCTCTGTCGCCCGCCAACACCAATGAAGAGGACGACACTGTTTTGCTTGATGTCCGTCTTTCAGCCTTTCCTTCTCTCACTACTCGGCTCTTGCGTCTACTCCGTTCTAAATGTCGCTGTCCCAAGTTGACCCACATCACGAGGACGGCAACTGTGTCTCGTTATCGCCCGTCTATACCAATAAAGATACAATAATATTCTCAAGCTTGTCCTTCTTTTTACCTTCCTTCCTCTCACTTCTCGGCTCTTGCGTCCACTCCGTTCTAAATGTCGCTGTCCCAAATTGACGCACATCACGGGAACTCCAACTGTCTATCGCCCGCCTATACCAATGAAGAGGCGATAGTGTTTTCCTATTGGCCGTCCTTTCAGCCTTTCCTCCCCTTACCTGCTGTCCCTTGCGTCCACTCCACTCCGCAAATCACTGTCCCATGGTTGACCCACACCACGAGAAGGTCAACTGTTTTTCTATCGTCCGTCTACCAGCGAAGATACGATAATGCTTTGGTTGTCCGTTTTTTCAGCCTTTATCTCTAACTTGTCAGCCATTCCGTCCGCCCACTCCGCTCGCTGTCCCATATTTTACCCAGATCGCAAGGAGGTCGACAGTCTCTCTATCGCCCGCCCGTTTTGGTTGTTGTCCGACTTTTAATCATTTCTTCGTCTCACTTCTCGGCCCTTGCGTCCATTCAACTCATGTCGTTGTCCCAAGGTTGACCCACATTAGACGAGGCAAGGCAGCAATGCGTCCCTCGTTTTCCTCCTTTCTCACTGGCAGACGCAACAAATCGAACACACACTTTCAGCCTCGTCGTCAGTGGTCCGCGGTCGCCCCTCTTTCAGTCTGTGAGAGATTCTTCCTACATTCCTGCAAGCGGTGAGGTATAAATAAGATCCCAGCAAAAATATTACACACGATCATTTTTCGCAGTAAAGAACCCAGCGGAAAGTTTTCAATAGGAAGACGTAAACAGATCACATAAATTTAGTTCCACGGTTGTAGTAAAAATAAATAAAAAATAAGCACTGTAAAACGAGTCTAGACAGACAAAATCGAAAAAAATAAGAATGAATGCATCGTGGTGTGTGTGTGTGTGTGTGTGTGTGTGTGTGTGTGTGTGTGTGTGTGTGTGTGTGGTGAGGAAGGAAGAGACTCGGCGCTGGGCAGGTGATTGTTGCAGGCCATCGCTTCCTGGTGACGAGTGGGCGGGGAGGAGAGACAAACGGCGGGACAGGTGACAACGAGCGGCCCTGAGGCTGAGTCCATCCTGAAAAGTGTACGGCGGCGATATGTTACCGTGGTGGATGTGTGTGAGGGAGGGGAAGGGGGTAGAGGAGGCGTGAGGAGAGGTATAATAGTAAGGCCCATTGTAGTAGTAATAGAAGCGTGTTGGTCGGGGTGATGGTAGTGGCAGTAATAGTTGTCCTTGCAGTTTTTAGTAGTAGTGGTGGTGGTTGTGGTAGCAGTAGTAGTAGTAGTAGTAGTAGCAGTAGCAACAAGTTTATGATAACGATGATAATGAAAAGGAGGAGAAAAAGAGAAAGAGGAGGGCAACAACAACAACAACAACAACAGCAGCAGCAGCAGCAGCAATAATAATAATAATAATAATAATAATAATAATAATAATAATAATAATAATAATAATAATAATAATAATAATAATAATAATAATAACAACAACAACAATAAAGAAGAAAAGAACAACAAGAACAAGAACAACAAGAACAAAAAGAAAATTAAGAAAACAAAAGCACAACAATATACAGACAACATCAACAAAAGAATCCAGCAACAAGACAAACAGCAACAGCCGCCAGTGTGTAACAATTATAACGTAAGTCACACACGCAGCACAATCAGAGTCAGTCCTCACTAAGGCGGCCGCTGGGTGAAGGCGTGCCGGGATGGCGATGAGGGAGATGGAGAAGGAGGACAAGAGAATGTAGAAGAATATAAAAATGGAGGGTCAGGGAGATAAAGTAATAGAGAATGTAGAAGAATATAAAAATGGAGGGTCAGGGAGATAAAGTAATAGAGAATGTAGAAGAATATAAAAATGGAGGGTCAGGGAGATAAAGTAATAGAGAATGTAGAAGAATATAAAAATGGCGGGTCAGGGAGATAAAGTAATAGACATTTAAAATACATAACAAACAAACAAACACAAGAAACCAATAATCAAGAACAACAAAGATAATATAAACAAGACTTCACTGTATATGCCTACGGAAAATTTTAGCCTATTATTCACATCCCATTGATAACCTACACAATGGCTTGGATATCACTGTTCTGGTGGTGTTGTTGTTTCGTTCAGGAGAGGAATCAGGTCACGTTTGTCAGCGGGCGGCGGAGCACGGAGAGGCAGGAAGTGGCGATGTCCGGGATTGTTCTAAAGTTTACCCTCAAGGTGTGTGTGTGTGCGTGTGTGTGTGTGTGTGTGTGTGTGTGTGTGTGTGTGTGTGTTTACAGGAAAGGAAGCAGCTCTAAGGCAAAAAATAATGAGTAAAAAAAATAAAGAGCATGCTAATCGCTGCCCCCAGAGAAGAAGAATGTGTGTGTGTGTGTGTGTGTGTGTGTGTGTGTGTGTGTGTGTGTGTGTGTGTAGGTAATCCTTCGCACTGGTCCCTGAGGCGTGAGTCTTGGAATAACACAGAAAGAAAACATACACACTTTCTTTTGCAGGATATTAAGAGTAAGAGAAATATTATGGATAAAGACACTCACCTTGCGGGATAATAAGCATCGTCCCGTAGGCATACACGTTTTTTATATATTGTTTTACAGTAAAGGAGCAGCTCAGGGGCAAAACCAAACAAACAAATAAAAAACAAGTGATAGTATGACAAGACTTCTGGACCATGAACGTGAAAAACTCATGAAAACCCGATTAATCTCCTTTGTGGCTTAGTTGTTGTGGGAGAGAAGCGTCTGGGAATACATCAAAAGGCGACTGTGCCGAGGCTGATTTTAGCCCAACACCTGAGGACACCTTGATGACGTCAGGCCCACGATATGACATCACAGGGAAAACATGTAAACAAGCACGACAATCCAGCCAAGCCCGTGCGCGCACACACACACACACACACACACACACACACACACACACACACACACACACACACAGACAGCTCCAGTGGCTCAGTGGATAAAGCTCTGCCCTGTTAGGCTCCGGCCTGGCAGGCGGAGGTTCGAGCTCCGCTCAGGCTGAAAATTTTCAGCTTACAAGGAATGGTCACTCGCCCCTTGAGCAAGAGGGACGGGGTTGTGGTGCGTGCAGGTCCCAGAAGTCCCCGAAGATCGACTGTAATGAGTCTTGCTCTAAATGGGGAGGATGTTGTCTGAATATTGGTGGGCTAATAAGGGGCGTGGCTTAGAGTTAAGTCCACGACAAGGGCGTAGAGGTAGTCGGAATACTGTGATGTACTGTGCGACCTGCAAATTAATAACGGCAGAGTACATGACGGCAGATGAAGCGGTAATAATGACAGGCTTCGTGGAGGGCGTGGACGAGAGGGCAGCGCAGGGAGGTGGTGGTGAGTGTAGAGCCCTGGGACTCGTATTCTCAAAGGCTTCGGGCTCTTGGTACGATACTTTTCTAAGGCAACAGGAATAATGCGTCGGGTTCTCAAGCGTGTTTTGCCTGTTCATGGCATAGAAATCTTGCAAAACTACCGCCAGAAATATGAAAACACCATGGAAATCCCTACAACTTCTACGAGAGCCTCTTGAGATTGAGATCCCAAGGCCTCGAAACGTTTGAGAATGTGGGTCCTGGGAAGGTATTCTCAGATACTTCCACCTCTCACACCATCTATTTCCCAAGGCCACAAAGCAGATAAGTCGGGTTCTCATGAGTATTTTTAACGTTCACGGTGCATAAGCCTTGTCAAACTATCACTAGACTCAAAAAACTACCCATGGCAATACCCACAACAACCTCCACGATAGTTTAATCAAATGTGGGGGAGTGAGCCCCGAAATGTTTGAGAATATGGGCCTTTGACTCCGGTGACTTCGTGCGTGCGTCTCAGGAACATCATGCGAACGGAAGGAATAGTCGATTATTTCCTGACAGCTGCGAAGGTGTGTGTGTGTGTGTGTGTGTGTGTGTGAGAGAGAGAGAGAGAGAGAGAGAGAGAGAGAGAGAGAGAGAGAGAGAGAGAGAGAGAGAGAGAGAGAGAGAGAGAGAGAGAGAGAGAGAGAGAGAGAGAGAGAGAGAGAGAGACACACACACACACACACACACACACACACACACACACACACACACACACACACACACATATACGGTGGTTGAATGGATAGCGTGACGGCGCCGCGTTCAGGACGACGCGAGTTTAATCCCCGCCCGGTGCCACCAAGCTGGGATTTTTCAGCCGCCGCCGAGTGGCTTAAAACCACCCACATGCTGTCCAGAAGACCACCTATCAACCCGGACTCAAGATTCTAGGATTAAAGATGAGAGCCGGGAGGGTAGCATGAGCCAGTGCAAGATGGCGCCACTATAAACACTCGCCTGCGCCAGAACGGGTTGGGCCGACCATCAGGCCCCACCTGGAAGAAGCCTTGGGCCGACCATCAGGATCCACCGGAAGAAGCCTACCGGAACAATAGGCCACGACGTAAAAAATAGAAAAACAATAATAATAATAAAAAACTCCCGATCAGGTACCAAATATTTCCACTTAAACTTCAATATCCTTATAAATCATGTCCTCTTAAGACCACACTAACTACCGCAATAATCAATCCACCAAACATCAACACTGGAAAGACACAACAGCTAAACATTCATTAGTAACTACAACATCCTTTCAGTATTCTTATGGGAACTATAGAGTCAGTGGACCGCTTCTTCCTTCACGTTAGCACTTAGACCTCATTCAATAAACATCAACACCAGAAAGACATAACCGGTATAGGAAATTCACACGTGTCTACAACATTAAGTAAGTATGTTTATCCTCCCTAGTGTCTGTGTTACGCTTCTTCATTTACATTAACATAATCATACCTCGGCTTCTTTACCCCACAAAACATCAACACCAAAAAAAGACAACTGACGAACATTAACTCGTAACTACAATATAGTATGTTTATGATTCCCAGAGTTTGTGTTACGCTTCTTCATTGACGTTAACACAATCATACCTCGGCTTCTTTACCCCACAAAACATCAACATCAAAAAAAGACAACTGGCGACCATTAACTCGTAACTACAATATAGTATGTTTATGATTCCCAGAGTTTGTGGAACGCTTCTTCATTGACGTTAACATAATCATAACTCGGCTTCTTTACCCCACTAAACATCTACATTAAGAAATATACAACTTCCAGACGTTCACTCGTAACTACAACATCCTTTCAGTGCTTTTATGCGCCCCAGAGTGAGTGGAACGCTTCTTCAGTCACGTTGTCATATTCATTAAAATGCGTGAGGTGGCGACATTATTCAGGCAGAGAGGCGAGGGAAGGGAGGAGAGGGAGAGCGTGGCGGCGGCACAGCTCGTGTTGACACACCACTGTGACCTCTAGACAAAAGAAGCCGGTGACTCGGCAGAACCTGATGTGCTCGCCGTGAACCCGCTTGTCGTATGAACCAGGAAAGTCCGCTCTCCTTTTCCTTCACATCTGGAGCAAACGGCGGTATTGTTAGACGCTGCCACCCCGCACATCAACTATTCCCAAAGGCCAAAATCGGGAGATTAATCGGGTTCTATCGAGTGTTTTTAGGTTCACAGTACAGAAGAAGGGTCAAACCACCACCAGGCTGATACAACTACCGTTGGAAATGCCCAAAACTCCTACGAAAGCCTTGTCAAATATATGTTTCTTAGGTTCATGATACAGAGGAAGGGTCAAACTACCACCAGGCTCATACAACTACCGTTGGAAATGCCCAAAACTCCTACGAAAGCCTTGTCAAATATGTTTCTTAGGTTCATGGTACATAGGAAGGGTCAAGCTACCGCCAAGGTCATAAACTACCCCTAGAAATGCTTAAACTTCTACGAAAGTCTTGTCAAATAGGTGTGCTTGGGCGCCGAAATGTTTGAACACATGACCCATAGGCGATCGCTCCTTCCTTTCCTTCCCTCTCTCTCTCTCTTCTTCTTCTCTATCTCTCTCTCTCTCTCTCTCTCTCTCTCTCTCTCTCTCTCTCTCTCTCCTACTGACCTTTTATAACGATCTCTTCTCAATTTATGACGTAACCAAATCAGTGGACGTAGTCTATCTTGATTTCCAGAAAGCGTTTGATAAAGTCCCACATCATCAATTACTTTATAAATTAAAGCAAATAGGCATTGACGGTCAAGTAAACCAATGGCTCGTTAGTTGGTTGAGCAACAGACAACAAAGAGTTGTGAATGACGGATTTAACTCAGAGTGGGCGCCGGTCACTAGTGGCGTCCCTCGGGGCTCGGTTCTTGGCCCAGTGCTCTTCATTATTTACATCAACGACGTGGATGTTGGACTCAATAATCGCATTAGTAAATTTACAGACGACACAAAGATTGGTAACTCGGTTCTCAATGACGAAGACAGGCAAAGCCTCCAAGAGGATTTGCACAAAATTTCAGCTTGGTCGGATAAATGGGAGATGCCCTTTAACGTAGACAAGTGCCAGGTCCTTCAAGTTGGAACAAAAAATAAGAAGTTCGATCACGAAATACGCGGCGTTAAACTCACAAGTGTGCAATGCGTTAAGGACTTGGGGGTCAAAATCGCGTCAAACCTCAAATTCTCACAGCAATGCATCGATGCAGCAAATAGAGCGAACAGAATGTTGGGCTTCATTAAAAGAAGCTTTTTATTAAAAAATAAAGATGTAATACTTCCGCTCTACAATAGTTTAGTCAGACCCCACTTGGAATATGCGGTACAGTTCTGGTCTCCCCACCATGCAAAGGACATTGCTAAACTAGAAGGTGTTCAGCGTCGAGCAACAAAAATGATCCCTTCCTTGCGCAACAAATCCTACGAAGAAAGGCTTTCCACCCTTAACATGTTCTCTCTTGAGAAACGTCGCCTCCGAGGAAAACTGATCGAATGTTTTAAAATACTTAATGGTTTCACGAATGTAGACAGAACAAAATTCTTTATGATCGATGACACTTTGCGAACGAGGAACAATGGCACAAAACTCTTTTCTTCACCAACGTTGTAGTGCGAGAATGGAATAAGCTTCCACCATCAGTGGTCCAGTGTAACACGATTGACTCCTTTAAAAACAAGCTCGACCGTCACTTCCTTCAACTTAATATTAACTAGAGTAGAAAAGCAACGTTTTGGAGCCATCTGATTAATGTAAAATCACTTAGGTTTAAAGACAGACCACCTAGTCTGGACCATGGGGTCTGTGTGGTCTGATTTTCTATGTAAATCTATGTAAATCTCTCTCTCTCTCTCTCTCTATATATATATATATATATATAATATCTCATTCATTTATTTCTCTTCTATCTATCTCCTTATCTATCTGCCTGTCTATTTATCTCATTACCTATCTATATTTATCTATCTATCTGTTTATGAACAACAAAAATGGCAATGGTTAGGGCACCCACAACACAAGATTTGGCAACACTTTTCCAGGAACACAATAGCAACAACAACACGCTGGAACACACACTAACAATCCCTACAAGCTTGCAACACTCTTACCACGAACTCATTACTAACACCAAGAGCCTCGCAACACTCCTACCTTTTAGATCATTACCATTACCAGCTCTCAACACAATTCTGCAACACCCTTCCCCCTCATTATTAATCGTAACAATCTTGCAACACTAACACTCAGATCATTACCCACAACCCTACACTCTGCAACACTCTCATCATGAACCACTCAACACTAATAAGCTCGCAACACTCTTACCCTTCTGGCCTTTATCATCAGTTCGCAAGGATGTTTTATTTATTAATTTTTGGTTCCTTTACTGTAAAAAATAATGCAACGACCTTATCCCATTAATCCCAACAGATCTTGCAACACTAATCCTCACACCATCAACACAATCATCATCATCAGCCCAACACAACACCCTTACTAAATTAGAACTAATAATCCTGCAACACTCGTACCTTCAGAACATCAACATCAGAAGTTCTAAACACAACACTGCGTCATCTTATCCCATTAACGCCAACACATCTCGCAACACTCTTAACCTAATATCATCAACATCATCATCATTATCAGCCCCGCACGACACCCTCGCACCGCTACTCATTAATTCCTCCTTAACGCTGCTCTGTAATAGTAATGTTACCGAGAGGAAATGAAAAAAAATATACATACACACACACACGTCCCTTTGAAGTCAACTCTAAATTTAATTTCTGGGTTCACCCCATAGTTAGAAACAGACTACGTTGCGTGTGGCATTCCATACTTCATCAACAGAGCTAAAAGAGCACCCTGATATTTTTTTTTTACTGCTTCAGGAAGTCACAGGACAGCTTTGATCATCTTACGACAGTAACTGGTCCACGTATAACACGGCAGGACATCAGCACGAGGAAGTGTGTGCCAGTAGAAGAGAGACTTGCGGTAATCTTAATGTAAGGCTGAACATGAAGAATATAAACTCACATTAGATGTACGTAATTTATTGACATAATTCAGCAGTCTTTGCGGTTACATAACATTTCCACTTTCTACTTCCGGGTAAATAAAACTACCACATGCATTTCAGTAGTTAATCCACACCAGAATCTATTAATATGCAAAATTGTGAAACGAAATGAAACGAGTACTCAAGTCCCCGGTCTCACAACGCCCGCACGCTAACCACTCAGCCACCGCCTCCCAAGCAAGACCTAGCAGACACGAAACAATACTCAGATTTGGTCTAACTACTATTTCTACTACTACTGCTACTACTACTACTACTACTACTACTACTACTGTTACTACTACTACTACTACTACTACTACTGCTACTGTTACTACTACTACTACTACTACTACTACTACTGCTACTACTACTACTGTTACTACTACTACTACTATTACTACAATAATGAGAAAGAGAGAGAGAGAGAGAGAGAGAGAGAGAGAGAGAGAGAGAGAGAGAGAGAGAGAGAGAGAGAGAGAGAGAGAGAGAGAGAGAGAGAGAGAGAGAGAGAGAGAGAGAGAGAGAGAGAGAGAGAGAGAGAGAGAGAGAGAGAGAGAGAGAGAGAGAGAGAGAGAGAGAGAGAGAGAGAGAGAGAGAGAGAGAGGAATATGCAAAATAAGCAAAAAGGGAAGCAATAAGGATAAGAGGCAAACGGATGCTGCCCCGAAAACCATCCCAAGGTCATTCAGATGATGATCTGTCACGTTCCTTCGGCCCTTCGTTCGGCCATCCCGGATCCGACAAACTCCGTGATCGGCGCCTTCACGGTAGTTTCGATTAACTTAATATTCTCGTCTGGTGGTTTAAGAGTCAAGTCTTGCTCCAACCCCCCTCGCCTCAGCGGGGCTGGGGAGCGTCAGGGGGCCCAAGGTCTCCCTGGCGAGCTCAGGGCCCAGGGTCCCATGCAGAGCGCCTCGGCTCCTGGGCGTTCAAGTCGGTGCTGGAGATCCCGAGGGTCCAGGGGCGCGGGGTGGTGCCAGCAAGATAGTACTCTTAATAACCAGATGACCTAGGTAACAACACGTTCATTACACGTTGTAAAAGGAAGGTATACTGAAGCCAATCGTGTCATCTCTACAAAAACAACAGAAAACAGGTAAGAAAAGACAAAATCTAGGCTGAGCTCACACGAGACATGGTCAGTGGCCGCCACAAAAAGTGGCCACCAAAAAAATGGTCCCCACGAAAAATGGTAAGTAGTGCACCCTGAACAGTGTGCACACGAGCCACTCGGTGGCGGCCACCAATGAGGTCAGTACGTGGGGTTATGGATCTCGTAGAGGTAGCAGCTGCCTGTGCTCTCTTGGCAAAAAGCGCAGAAGAAAGTACTGGGTTCACCCCATAGTTAGGAAATAAAAGATTACTGCGTGTTGCATTCCACACATCATTGACAGAGCTAAAAGAGCACCCTGATAATTTTTTTCACTGCTTCAGGAAGTCACAGGACAGCTTTGATCATCTTATGACAGTAACTGGTCCACGTATAACACGGCAGGACACCAACACGAGGAAGTGTGTGCCAGTAGAAGAGAGACTTGCGGTAATCTTAATGTAAGGCTGAACATGCAGAATATAAAATCACATTAGATGTAATTGTTTTACCTAATTCAGCAGTCTTTGCGGTTACATAACATCTCCACTTTCTACTTCCGGGTAAATAAAACTACCACATTCAGTAGTTAATCCACACCAGAATCTATTAATATGTAAAACTGTGAAACGAAATGAAACCTTAATTCTGTAAGCATGTAAGAGCTTATTCATCATGTCCTGAACACGTTATGCGTGAAGGTTATACTTATACATTATTGTGACAGTTAAAATTCAAAAAGGTCAGTGTCAAGACAGAGGGAAAGCGGCGGGTGGCAGGGTGGTGGCCACCGATAGTGGCTCGTGTGCACGCTGCCATTTGAAACAACGGTATCTATCGCTGGCCACTGTGGCGTGGTCGGAAAAATGGCTCCGCCCGCCACAACTCGCCACTGTTTTGTGGCGACCACAAAAAAGTGGACCGTGTGCATGCACCCATAGAGATATTGAGTGTATAGGAGCTGCCTTGTATAGGCCAACCGGCCTCTTGCAGACTCTTTACGTTCTTATGTTCTTATGTTCTGTTTTGATCATTATTTTGTGGCGGCCACTGACCACTAAAAAGTGGCTCGTGTGAATCCAGCTTAAGGCTCTTCGTCTCATCACCTCTCCTCCTCTTACTGATACTCTTCTATCTCTTAAATTCCGCCGCCATGTTGCTTCTCTTTCTATCTTCCATCGTTATTTTCACGCTGACTGCTCTTCTGAACTTGCTAACTGCATGCCTCCCCCTTCCCACGGTCACGCTGCACACCACTCTCTACTAAAGCTCATCCCTTTACTGTCCACATCCCTTACGCACGAGTTAATCAGCATCTTCACTCTTTCATCCCTCACGCTGGTAAACTCTGGAACAATCTTCCTTCATCTGTATTTCCTCCTGCCTACGACTTGAACTCTTTCAAGAGGAGGGTCTCAGGACACCTCTCCTCCCGAAGTTGACCCCTCTTTCGGCCACTTCTTTGGATTCTTTTTAGGAGCAGCGAGTAGCGGGCTTTTTTATTATTGTTTCCTTTTTTTGTGCCCTTGAGCTGTCTCCTTTGTTCTAAAAAAAAAGTATGTGATTATTTTTCAAGGGCTCCCTAAAATCAGCCGCTGGAAATGCCTCTTGTGAGCAGATGGTCGGCGTGAGGTATGATTGATCGAGTCTTCTTTGTGGCCTTTCTCCAGAGGTCAGTAGCCCGAGAGATGATTCTGAAGGTGATTTTTTTTTTTTTTTACGGCAAGGGAGACAGCAAGGGATCGAAAAAAAAAGAGCAAGAAAAAAGGCCGTGTTACATGTTATATTTCGATAAGTTTACAGGTCTGTACAAGGTAAATGAATATCGTAATTTATCTGGTAAACGTTGTGGCCTAAATATTACTGCTTCGGTGACAGACTAACCACCAGGGTGACAAGTTAGTGCAGTGTGCAATACGGCTGTCATTGGTTGGCTTGATCAGTGTCGTGAACATTTGGGTCTGTGGTGTCTTATTACCTTGAGTGTCCACTAGTTTAACGAATACTGCTTTCCTTCTTAAAAATATAAACAGTACAATAAACACATACTGCAGACTAATGTATTTGTTACGATATCAGCCTTACATTACTACGGATGAAACAACAGTGAAGTTAAATGTAAGTAAAAAAAATAATGTGCTGTAGGCAAGAGCGCACGTCACCTCCACGTTCATCCCCGTCACTAGAGCCTCTGAGTCTGCGATGGACGTGAATTCTATTACCCTGTAGACACTAGCATGAAAGACCACATTTTTAAACCTTTCAAGGCCCAAGAACACATCTCTGACAACGCTTTCATAGGTGGTTTGGGTATTTCCAGGAGTAGCTCTTTGACCTTGGTGGTAGTGTGACAAAGCTTCTGTACCATGGACGTGAAAAAACACTAATCAGAACGCTATTAATGTTCTTTCCGGTCTTTGGAAATAGCTGATGTGAGAGGCGGGAGCGTCTGAAAATACCGACCTCAGCGTTAAGGAGGGCGCGAGCCTGTCCGGCACGCGGCTCTTGAAGCAGTGCAGCGAGGCGGAGTAATCGAAGACCCGGAAGTGTGGACCGCGGGGAGGGAAGGCTGTGAGAACGGCGGTGAACGACAAGCAAGGACCCTCGCCTGCACAAAGCCCGGAATACACACACACACACACACACACACACACACACACACAGAGAGAACAAAAATACCCATTAAATAACAATTCTGGGAGATGGGGGAGATGTCCTCGTGCATGGGTGGGACCGGAGGGCGGGGAGGAGGAGGAGGAGGAGGAGGGAGACAGTATCGACGGTCGGCCACCCAAACAACATGAATTGCGGCCACGAATCACAAGCCCCGAGTCGTGCCTCTCCTGCCGAGGGTCTCAGCTGCGGCCAGGTCACCAGGGACAAGAGTGCCCAGCAGCCTGACACACACACACACACACACACACACACACACACACACACACACACACACACACACACACACACACACATACACACACACACCGCACTTCCAGAACACACAAATCACCTCGTTTGTTTTTGCTTTATTGTTGTGGCGATAACTAAAGTCTAAAGAGCTTTTCACTGTTTGTAGTGTTCAGTAAAGTCTAAGAGGTTTTCAGGACATTGTATGAATTCGAGGTTTACGTCTAACTCGCAGAGAAAGCTATTTTAATATTGCATGACTTATAGATAGACGATGATTGATACGAGTGAATGTGTCTCAATCTGTGTTTATCTGTTTTTAGCGGTGTTTTCATTATTGTAAGTCAACTTGATCGCTGCCAACCTTAGTCCCACCAGTGCCACAGCCACAACTAACGTAACTGTCACAAACTGTTTCAGCAAGTGTTTCGGTACACTCAGTTCCCACGCATATAAAGTATCGTGGCTCCACCTGTGAACACTAACCACACTACTCGGCTGTTATTCCGTGTCGGCGTTGACCAGTAAATACCCCCATAGCTATACAGGAACACGCGGCTCCCCTCAGCCTAACACAGCTTTGGACACATTAAGTCATTCCTAACGTCCTATCATTGTTACCATCATCACTAGGTCAAATCGATACCACAACCAAGTAACCTGTAGCCACCACAAACTATCAGCAAACCAGTTAAGGTACAATGATTTCCGACACATATACAATACAGTAACTCCACCTTAAAACACTTATCAGCTATTCCGTGTACACCAGAGAAAGGAATGGCTCACGAAACTAACTATTCCGTGTAGTAGGCGTTGACCAGTAAATACCGCGATAGTTATACAGGAACCCGAGTCTCCCTTCAGCCTAACACAGCTTTGGATACATTAAGTCCTTCGTGGCGTCTCTTTCAGCGTTACGAGGCGGCCGCAGCGCCACCCACGGCAGGAGACAATGAAGCGGCGCGTGCCCTCATATACCCTGCTCCGATCACAACAGCCCCGGAGAATCAAGCACCTCCCGCTATGTTGACAGATGAGTCGGTAAAGCGCTGCGCTGCCAAGCTTCACGGCCTGACAGGCGGCGGTTCGAGCCCCGCTCAGTACGGGATTTTTCCGCTGACTAGGAGTGGTTACTGTCCCCCTTGAGCAAGGGAGATGGAGTGTGTGGTGTGTGAGGTCCTGGCAGTACCCAGAAATCGACTAATGACCCTTGCAGTTGCTCTAATTTGGAGGGTACTTGCTGGCGATTGCGAGTCCAACTCGTGATCAGGCCTTGGTGGTGAAAACACACACACACACACACACACACACACACACACACACACACACACACACACACACACACAAACACAAAAAAATCAAATACATACAGCACATTAATTCATGCATCGTTTAAATTAAAACAAGGACCACTACCCTGGAATCATAAGCAATTGTAAAATAAACGGGTGCCATTGAGAGTCACGTCCAAACAGTGCACACACGTAACACCTGCGGACACTGGAGGCGCCGCGCACGCCGTCTTGCCAGAGGTTTTCAGTGACGTCGCCTTTATTCCTTTTTTTTTTAAGGACTGAGTAGAGTACAAGAGGTTTAATTAGGCGTTCCCATTCGCACAGTTAGCACTGAATGAATTCTGGGTGTTCAAGAGGAAAGTATCGAGACACCTTTATACCCTAAATTGACCTCTCTTTTGTCCACTCGTCTATACTCTCTCTTACAGAGGCAGTGATTGGAGGACTTTTTTTCTCAGTTATTTTTTTGCCCTAGAGCTATTTCCTTTACTGTGAAATAAAAAAGGTGATTGCAGCTGAGAACACTAACCACACACTACTAGGCTGCCCTGAACATCCCTTGCCCTGTACTTAACATTACTGATTCGGTTAAGACTGTTTATCCGTTTACTGAGAACATAGCACATCACCGATAAAAGGCGATCTTAGGAAAGGCTTCGTGACTGACGAAGGGACTGAGAGCCATATTATTAAACATTTCGTCGCCCAAGCACACACATCTGACAAGGCTTTCGTAGGAGTTGTGGGCCTTTCCAGGAGTACTTATTTGGCCGTGGTGGTAGTTTGATCCTTCTTATGTACCATGAACCTAAAGCAACACGCATTAGAAACCAACTGACTACTTTTTGGCATTTAGAAATAGTTGACGTGTGAGTCGGTGGCGTCTAAGAATACCGACCTGGCAGCCTTGGGACACTGATTGGTATTTATACACGCTTCGGCCTCTCACATCAACTATTTCCAAAGGCCGGAAAGGAGATTAATCGGGTTTTCATGAGTTTTTTTCACGTTCACGGTACAGCAAATGGGTCGAACTACCACTAAGGTCATTAAAGTACCCGTGGAAATGCCCAAAACTCCTACAAAAACCGTGTCAAACATGTGAGCTTGGACGCTGAAATGTTAAGAATATAGACCCAGCTTTAAACCATCCCAGACCTTCCTGCGCCACCTGTTGTCGGCCGCCTCCCGCTAGCCCGGCGTTAGCGTCTCCCGATGGCCTGTTTTTTCCTCGTTAAGGCTTCTTGCTATCTGAACGGCCGTGAGTTTAATCAGCGAAGGATAAAAGCACCCTGCATTCTTTTCCTACAAGGTCTTTGCTAACGTAACTACCGCCGGGGTGATGTAAAAAAATTAATGAATTCTGGCGTGGAGGGCGTCGTTTAGGCCGCTCCTTTGACCCGGGCATTCCTGATGAGGCGACGGCACGCTCCCCTCGGGCCGCGAAGCATCAGTCAGGGGCCATTGGCTGCGGCGGGAGGGAGGCAAGGCGGACTGTTAAGGTGAGGCGCCTCGTATTGCCAGGCGCGACCGTCCCCACCGGCGCCGCCCGCACATGTCCTGCACCGCGTACTGTCTGGCGTGTGTGTGTGTGTGTGTGTAATAATAATAATAATAATAATAATAATAATAATAATAATAATAATAATAATAATAATAATAATAATAATAATAATAATAATAATAATAATAATAATAATAATAACGTTGAAAACTTAAACAGCTGCGTCCATTCAGTGATGAGGAGGATGACAACAGCTGGTGGCGGCACACGTACCTACACAACTGTCCTTCAGGAAAAGAAATATGAAGTTAAGAGACAAGAATCAAGGTAGTAAGTCGGAGTACCATTGACAACCTAAACAGCTGCGTCCATTCAGTGATGAGGAGGATGACAACAGCTGGTGGCGGCAAGCTTGAGGCCTCACACACATACCTAACAACGTGCCTCGGATAGAGAACGCTTAGACGCTATACGCTCCTTCACACCCGATGCGAGGGAAAGGAAGATATCGCTTGTGTTTACAGCTTATGAGAGCTGTCTTACATTTTTTTTACAGCAAAGGAAATAGCTCAAGGAAAAAAAAGGCCCGCAAATCACTGCTCGCATAAAAAGAGTTAAGACGAGAGGCCAAAAGAGATGTCAATTTCGGGAGGAAGGATGTCCTGATACTCTCCTCTTGAATGGTCCATAGACCCACTAACTTTTGAAATATATCCCTTTGTCGTTAATCCCATATTCGACGCTAGAGAAAGGAAGATATCACTGGTATTTATAGTTTACGGGAGCTGTTTTTTATAGGCCGACCTACTTCTGTAATGTATCCCTTTGTTCTTAGTCCCGTATTCTCAGACGCTTTCGGCTCTCGTAACTACTATTTCCAAGGTCAAAAAAGGTGATTAGTCGGGTTCTCATGAGTGTTTTCTTGTATCGGAGACTGTCTTCTGTAATGTATCCCCTTGTTCTTAGTCTCGTATTCTCAGACGCTTTCGGCTCCAAAAACAACTACTTCCCAAGGCCACAAAGTAGATACGTAAATCGGGTTCTTATGAGTGTTTTCCCCGTTCATGGTGCAGAGGCCTTGTCAAATTATCACTAAGCTCATAAAACTGTACATGGAAATATTAACACAACCTCTACGAAAGCCTTAACTAATGTGGATATGTAAGCCCGAAAGGTTTTAGTATATGAGACTTATATTAACGCACACACACACACACACACAAGAAGAGGCTGCTGATCGGAGGGCGTCTTTCGTACCTTTGTGTCGGTTCTTAGTATTACGAAGCAAGCAAAGATAAGTCAGTGGACGTCTGCTTTCCTTCCCACAGTGTCCCGCAGCAAGGCATCACACCTACCTACCTACACCCGCATCGACTGGTTACCGAGAGCTTGGGAACAATAAGACCTGATTCCACGGTGAGAGAAAGAGAGGGATGACGACACAGTGAGAGAATGATGACACCACAGGGAAAGAGAGGACACCAGAGAAAGGGGAATGACAACACAGGGAGAGATGGACCAACAGAGAAAGAGATGAAACCAGAGGAAGAATTATATGACATCACAAAGAGATTTAACACAACAGAGAAAGATATGACGCCACAGAGAAAGAGAGGACACCAGAGCAAGGGGAATGACAACACAGGGAGAGATGGAACAACAGAGAAAAAGATGAAACCAGAGAAAGAATTATATAACATCACAGACATTTAGCACTACAGAGAAAGATATGACGCCACAGAGACAGTGATGACAGCACAGAGAAGGAGGTGAAACAACAGAGAAAAAGAGAGATGACACCACAGGGGAAGGAAAATATGACACCACATAGAAAGAGATAAATGCGAGTGAAAGAGAGAATGAGAGAGAGACCATTACAATACACAAGATCATCAATACAACACACTCGCCAATCAGCAAAGCAAAACAAATGAACGTGATGAAGAAAACGAACGAAAAAGCAAGACACGAGGAGCTGCAGGGACACACTAAGGCCGGGAGAGGTGCGCCCAATGTAGAGGTTCAAGATAAAGAGATGGAAGAGAAAGGGGACGCAGAGAGATGAGAGAAATAGTGAAAAAACAAGATAAGAGGAGCTACAGGAACACACTAATGCCTTGGAAGGGAGTTGGATATGTTGGGGAGGAGAAGAGGAACGAGATGCAAAGAGACGGATAGAAAAACCGCGTGAAAAAGAAAGCCACGAAGCGCTGCCAGGAACATACTAAGATCGTAGAAACGGGTTGGATAAGGGAGATGGAAAGGGAAGGGGATACTTGGGCAGTGGTAGGGGGGTAAGATAAGGGAGGTGGTAGGGGAGGGAGATGCAGGGACGGAAGACAACCGCGTGAAAACAAAGCCACGAGGAGCTGCCGGGAACAAACCAAGATCGTAAAAAGAGGTTGGATAAGGGAGCTGGAAAGGGAAGGGGATACTTAGGCAGTGGTAGGGGGGGTAAAATAAGGGAGGTGGAAGGGGCGGGAGATGCAGGGACAGAGGACAACCGCGTTGAAATACAAAGACGCGAGGGGCTGCCAGGAACGCACTAAGGCCGTGGAAGGTGCGCCCACATTGGAGGTTCAAGGAAAACAGAGCGAACTTGATAACAGGAGCAGAACTTCATCCAAACAAAGACCATGAAAACTGCGATGCCGGGGGAGCAGCAGAGGCAAGCCGTGAGAATTAAGAGTGCGGAAACTAGGGAGGAGAGTTTTGCATGCGTGCGGCGTTGATGTGTCCTGCGGGGAGGTCGCTGGGAACACACGGACGGACGCGGCAAAAATAATACCTATATAAAACATTTTCCAGAGAAGGTCATTACGTCAGGATCAAAGAGAATGAGACAACCGAGTAAGAATTAGAGGACGAACACGTGAGGAAATGATGAGGATGAGGACGATGTGGCCCGCGTGAAGGTTAAGGAAAATAACGTACGCTGACCAAATATTGCGTTATAGTGGGGCACCAATATTGCAACACAGAGTTAAGTTCGTCACCCGCACAGACCAGCGAGGCAAAGGCAAAGTTGGGGCACACGATACAGCTGCGCGTGGCCTCGGTGCTTATCTTTTTTTTTTAAGTTTCGCCTATGGCTGGGGTAGGCTTTTTTTATGGGGCCTGGTGATCGGCCGCAGCCCGTTGTGGCGCAGGCAAGTGTTTATAGTGGCGTCATCTTGATTGGCTCAGGCTGTCCCGGAGCTCATCTTTGATCCTCTTTTAGAAAGAGAATCTAGACTCAGGGTTGAGAGCTGGCCTTCAGGACAGCATGTGGTAGTCTTCGGCCACTCGGCGGTGACTGAAAAATTGCCAGTTTGCTTGTGGCGGCGGGCGGGACGCGAGCCTGCATTCTCCGGGATGCCGCGCCCCCACGCTGACCACTCAGCCACCGCCTCCCGGCGTGATAAATAAACACACCCACTTTATTGTTTTTTTTTTTTTCTTCAGGAACATCAGCCATCAGCGTATTAACAACAACCTTTTCCTTATAGCGGAGAGAGAGAGAGAGAGAGAGAGAGAGAGAGAGAGAGAGAGAGAGAGAGAGAGAGAGAGAGAGAGAGAGAGAGAGAGAGAGAGAGATAGAGAGAGAGAGAGAGAGAGAGAGAGAGAGAGAGAGAGAGAGAGACCTATACCATAAATTATAACTGTGCACTCCCACTGTACTTCCTTTCTCTTCCACTTCCTTGTCTTACTATATCCTTAAATAAAAAGATAGATAGATAGATAGATAGATGTGGAGAGAGAGAGAGAGAGAGAGAGAGAGAGAGAGAGAGAGAGAGAGAGAGAGAGAGAGAGAGAGAGAGAGAGAGAGAGAGAGAGAGAGAGAGAGAGAGAGAGAGAGAGAGAGAAATTAAACCGTCACTTTACCTTAGTCTTCCGTTTCCATCTCCATTTCTCTTACCTGCAAAAAAAAGGAGAAAATAATAAATTAATAAACAGTAAAGAAATCACGTAAATAGATAGATACTCGTAGATAGATTGATAGATACAGACAAAGAGACACAAACAGGCAGATAGACAGACAGATAGAAATACAGACAAACAGACAGAGACAAAAAAAACAGACATAGAAGGACAAAATCAAACATACAGTAAAAATAAACAAAAAAAAGCAGAAAAAAACAGACATGGTTACACTCAGACAAACACACACACACACACACACACACACACACACACACACACACACACACACACACACACACACACACACACGAATGGAACTAAGTATGACATGTATGTACGTATGTATGTATGAATGTATGTATGTATGTATGTATGAATGTATGTATGCATGAATGTATGTATGTATCAAGCAGGCAGGCAGGCAAGCACGGTAACCCTATATGAGATTAGGAAGGTAAGGAGGCAAGGAGACGAGGAGGGCGAGGGGGAAAGTTATGGCGCTGAGAGGGGCGGGTTGTGAGGACACGCGATTATAGGCAAGAAGGCTGCTGGGGAAAGGAAACCACGAGGAGGAGGAGGAGGAGGGTGCTGGAGGGATGAAAAGGGGACATGTTGGGGTGATGGGGAGAGGAAAGGAGAGTTGACTAACGAGTGCTGACAAGAGTTGTGATAGAGGAAGAAAGTGCTGAGAAGAGGAAGGAGTGTTGGTGCTGAGGAGAGGAAGGTACTGTAGTGCTGACAGTGGAAGAAATAGTGTAGTGGTGCTGATGGGGAGAGGAGAGGAATGCTGATAGAGGAGTGCTGACTAACAAGTAATGAAAGTTAGTGCTGAGAAGAAGGAATGTTAGTGCTAAGGAGAGGAAGGTACTGTAGTGCTGACAGTGGAAGAAATAGTGTAGTGGTGCTGATGGGGAGATGAAAGGAATGCTGATAGAGTGCTGAGAAGAGGAAAGAGTACTAGTGCTGAGAAGAGGAATGAATTGTACTACTAAGAAGAGGAAGGCAGTGCTGGCAAAGGGAATGTTCACAGAAGAGTGCTGACAAAAAGAGGAATGCTGTACTGATGGTGATGGGAAGAGGAGGAAAGTGCTGACAAAGGAGTGCTGACAGAGGAAGGAATGTTGGAGTGCTGACAGAGGAAGGAATGTTGGAGTGCTGACAGAGGAAGGTTTATTGGCGTGATGGGGAGAGGAAGAAGGGAGTGCTGGCAGGGAAATACTGACATGAGTGCTGAAAAGGAGGAATGAAATAAGTGCTAACAGAGGACTACTGATATAGGAGTGCTGATAGAGGCAGGGAGTGCTGATAGGGTAGTGCTGACAGAATGTTGGACAGGGAAGAGGTGGCAGAGGAAGGGGAAGGAGAGTGTTAACCGGATAGTGCTGGAAGAGAAGTGCTAACAGGGGAATGCTAACAACGGTAGTACTGGTAAAGGAGTGCTGAGAGAGGAAGGGAGTGCTGAAGGGGAAGTACTGACAGGTGGAGTGCTGATAGAGAAAGGAACATGTGCTGAGAGGGAGTGCTGAAGCGTAACGATATAGGAGACTGACAAGGGGAGTGCTGACAGGGTTGTGCTGATGGAGGGTTCGACAAAGCAGGTGAAGGGAAGGGAGGGGAAGGGATGGCAGGTGCAGGGAAGGGAATTGAAGGCAAGGGAAGGGAAGGGAAGGGAAGGGAAGGGAAGGCAAGGCAAGGGAAGGGAAGGGGATGCAGGCAGTGTAGGCTGTCCCCGGAAGTGTCGGGTCAGGCAGGGCACGCCCCGCCTCGCTCCCTTGACTCACCGTCCACCACACATCCGCCCTACACGACGAGCCCCTGCTGGTGCTGGTGGTGGTGGTGGTGAGGGGAAGGGAGAGACTGTAGTGGTGTTGGTGGTGGTGATATGGTGATTCTGATGATCGTAAACAAGAAGGAAAAAGATGAAGAAAAAGAATGAGGAAGAATAAGAATAAGAAGAAGAAGAAGAGAAAGACGAAGACGACTAAGAAGAACAAGAAAAAGTAAAAAAAGAAGAACAACAACAACCACGAGAACAAGAACAATGATAATAACGAAGAACAAGAAAAGAACAAAAAGAAAAATAATATCAAGAACAAAAAGAATGTGATGACAAACATGATGATAATAATGACGATGGTGTATGTGTATAAATGTGTGTGTGTGTGTGTGTGTGTGTGTGTGTGTGTGTGTGTGTGTGTGTGTGTGTGTGTGTGTGTGTGTTTGCTGCGTGTCCAGAGCCACGAGCCAACGCGTGTTAAACCTGTGACGTACTGGCCGAGTCTATATGATTAAGTACACGTAAACTCATGTCTGTACTGTTATCATGCACACACACACACACACACACACACACACACACATACACAGAGAGAGAGAGAGAGAGAGAGAGAGAGAGAGAGAGAGAGAGAGAGAGAGAGAGAGAGAGAGAGAGAGAGAGAGAGAGAGAGAGAGAGAGAGAGAGAGAGAGAGAGAGAATATAATCACTTAATAGAAAAACAAAATGATCCAAGAATAGACGCAAACTTGAAAACACACACACACACACACACACACACACACACACACACACACACACACACACACACACACACACAAACAAACACGCGTATGTAAACAAAGAGGCTAATCAGTAAGAGTGAGGGAGGAGGAGGAGGAGGAGGAAAAGAAGAAGAAGAAGAAGAAGAAGAAGAAGAAAAAGAAGAAGAAGAAGAAGAAGAAGAAGAAGAAGAAGAAGAAGGTGAGGAGAAGAAAATGAAGAGTAGGAGGAGGAGGAGGAGGGGGGCAGCGCAACCCTTACTGGCGAAGAAGCATTTCCTGGATTGGCTTCGTGTCGTTTCCATAACACACAACAACACCGCCGCCAGAGCCTCCCAGCGGCGACTCACTACGGGAAGACCAAACTACAACAAGGGCTATAAAACTACCTGTGGAAATGCCTCAAACTCCTACGAAAGCCTTATCAAATATGTGTGTTTGGGCGACGTAATGTTTAATAATATGACCCTTTAGACGCATTTTAAGGGGGTTTAACACGCCGTGGGTATATTCCTGTCCCTACTACCAATACTACTACTGCTCCTCCTCCTACTACTACTAAATAAGGTGAATAATAAGGTGCCCGTTATGACAGGAAGGCGGGAAGGAGGGAGTGTTATCCTAGGTAGAGGACACACAGACATTGGTTTACTAACAGGGATGTGGATGAGTGGAATAGGCTTAGCAGTCATGTAGTGAGTGCCAATACAATTGTCACATTCAAAAATAGATTAGATAAATTCATGGACAGCGGTATTAGGTGGGGTTAGATACACGGGAGCTTAGGTTCAAAGGAGCTACCTTGTACAGGCCTACCGGCCTCTTGCAGACTCCTACGTTCTTATGTTCTTATGTTCTGTTGCAGGGGTCGAGCACGCCAAGGAAATAAGAACATAGAAATACTATAAGGAATCTGCAAGAGGCCGATGGACCAATACAAGGCAGCTCCTGTGATCCTAACCTCACCTAACCTCACTATCAATGAATTTATCTAACCTCTTCTAGAATGTATCCATCAAACTGGCACTCACAACATGACTGCCAAACCTGTTCCACTCATCCACCACTCTACTAGTACACCAATTCCTGCCTGTGTCATTGCTGAATGTGAATACATCTAACTTATACGTAAAAGGTCTCCTTCTTTACTCTTTTACAGGATCGACGGCTTTTGTTTTTCTCTATTTACTATTTGCTGTGTTATGTTATGTCCGTTAGCACTGTTATGTCTTTCTCTGACTTTTTTTCATTTTTGTGCTTTAATTCGTTCACAATATCCCTCGTCTTAACTCTTGCCTCCATGCTCAAATTTTCCCTTATATATGTTTCTTTATACTGTTATATGCCTTTTAGTATTCCACTTCGACTTATGATCATCTCAGCTTCCATTTGTGACCTTAACTACAAGAAGGTCCCCAAAAACCATTCCTGCATCAGTTGACGAACCTTCACTACATAACTGTGCACTCCTACGGTCTGGCCCCTTCCCCCGCCTGTACCCACTCCATGAATCCACTTCCCATTCTTGCAATACTCCTGATGAAAAAATAACATCACCACCGCCAGCACTTGGAACCCGACAATATGGACGAAAAAGAATGTGTGTATGTGTGTGTGTGTGTGTGTGTGTGTGTGTGTGTGTGTGTGTGTGTGTGTGTGTGTGTGTGTGTGTGTGTGTGTGAGGTAAAGTGCCGAAATATAAAGGACTAGAAACACAAAACTAACTAACTCTCTCTCTCTCTCTCTCTCGCAGGCAACATCCATTTGTGACAATCTGGCCCTGTTCCTCTTGTTCTTCAGAGGGACACACACACACACACACACACACACACACACACACACACACACACACACACACACACACACACACACACACACACACACACACACAATCCCCCTCTCCTTCTCACCCCTCCTCAACCCTCGCATTCATCGTCCCTTCAAATTAATCAGTCCGCCTTTCACCAATCGCCTCGCCCCATTCACGGCCTTCAGTGATCCGCTTGAGAGAGTTAGCCAGGTCACGGCGGCGCCCTCACACGGCTTCCTCTCACTTGCCTCTCAAAGTTTTTATGTAGGAGGGGGGGGGGGAGGTTTCTTGCTGGGTGTTCATTTTCTCGGTTTTCCTTTTCTCTTTACTTTATGCCTCTCTCTCTCAGTAGTAGTAGTAGTAGTAATAGTAGTAGTAATAGTAATAGTAGTAGTAGTAGTAGTAGTAGTAGTAGTAGTAGTAGTAGTAGTAGTAGTAGTAGTAGTAGTAGTAGTAGTAGAAGGAGGGGGAGGAGGAGGATAAAGTAGGAATAATGCCACCAACAATATTCACGGAAGGAAAACTAACAAAAACAATAACAACAACAACAGCGGCAACAGAGAACAAGAGAAAAATATTATGCAAAGAAATAACAACAAATGAAGCAGAAGCAACAACAACAACAACAACAACAACAATAACAACAACAACAGTAAGAGTATAAACGGTATTCGTGGTAACGGCGGCGGCGGAGGAAGAGGAGGAGGAGGAAAGAGAAAGGAGGAAGCGAGAAAAAGGAAGAAGGTGGAGAAGGGAGAGAGAAGGAGCAAAAGTGTGCAGGAGAGGGAAGGAGGAAGAGGACCAGGTGGAAGGGGAGGAGAAAAAGGGGGGATCAGGTGGTAGGGGAGGAGGAAGAAGGGGGGGAGGAAGAGGGGGGGAGCAGCTGGAAGGGGGAGGGCAGAAGTGGTAGGATGGGGAGGAGGGCAGACAGAAAGGGGGGAGAGGTTAGGAGGAGAAGGAAGAGGAGAGAGGAAGAAGAGAAAGAGGGGAGGGGAGGAGGAGAGAAAAGGGAGGAGAGGTTAGGGGAAACGGAAGAGGGAGAGAAGTACATAGAATTACATAGAAAATCAGACCACACAGACCCCATGGTCCAGACTTGGTGGTCTGTCCTTAAACCTAAAGTGATTTTACATTAATCAGATGGCTCCAAAACGTTGCACTTCTAATCTAGTTGATATTAAGTTGAAGGAAGTGACGGTCGAGCTTATTTGTGAAGGAGTCAATCGTGTTACACTGGACCAGTGATTGTGGAAGCTTATTACATTCTCGCACTACAACGTTGGTGAAGAAAAATTTGGTGCAGTCTGAATTTACTTGTCTACATCTGAGTTTACGCCATTGTTCCTCGTGCGCAAAGTGTCATCGATCATAAACAATGTTGATCTGTCTACATTCGTGAAACCATTAAGTATTTTAAAACATTCGATCAGTTTTCCTCGGAGGCGACGTTTCTCAAGAGAGAACATGTTAAGGGTAGAAAGCCTTTCTTCGTAGGATTTGTTGCGCAAGGATGGGATCATTTTCGTTGCCCGACGCTGAACACCTTCCAATTTAGCAATATCCTTTGCATGGTGGGGGGACCAAAACTGTACCGCATATTCCAAGTGGGGTCTGACTAAACTGTTGTAGAGCGGGAGTATTACATCTTTATTCTTGAATACAAAGTTTCTTTTAATGAAGCCCAACATTCTGTTCGCTTTATTTGCTGCATCGATGCATTGCTGTGAGAATTTGAGGTTTGATGCGATTTTGACCCCCAAGTCTTTGACGCATTGAACGCTTTTGAGTTTAACGCCGCGCATTTCGTATTCGAACTTCTTATTCCTCGTTCCAACTTGAAGGACCTGGCACTTGTCTACGTTAAAGGGCATCTCCCATATATCCGACCAAGCTGAAATTTTGTGCAAATCCTCTTGGAGGCTTTGCCTGTCTTCGTCAGTGAGAACCGAGTTACCAATCTTTGTGTCGTCTGCAAATTTACTAATGCGGTTATTGAGTCCAACATCCACGTCGTTGATGTACTAAATAATGAAGAGCACTGGGCCAAGGACCGAGCCCTGAGGGACGCCACTAGTGACCGGCGCCCACTCTGAGATAAATCCGTCAATCACTACTCTTTGTTGTCTGTTGCTCAACCAATTCGCGATCCATTGGTTTAATTGACCGTCAATACCTATTTGCTTTAATTTGAAAAGTAATTTATGATGCGGGACTTTATCAAACGCTTTCTGGAAATCAAGATAGACTACGTCCAGTGATTTGGTTACGTCATAAACAGTGAAGAGGTCGTTATAAAAAGTTAATAGGTTTGATAGGCAGGATCTTTTGTTTCGGAAGCCATGTTGTGAGTCCCCAATCAATGAGTGGCTTTCAAGGTAACTCACAATTTTGTCTCTAATTATGCCCTCAAGTAACTTACCCACAACCGAAGTTAGACTATTGGGCCTGTAATTACCTGGTACTTTTTTGTCTCCTTTCTTGAAAATCGGTGTCACGTTAGCCTTTTTCCAGTCTGAAGGGACGATGCCTTGTCGCAAGAACATATTGAATACGGTTGTGAGGGAGGAGAGTATTTCGCTCTTTGTTTCTTTCAGCAGAGTTGGATATACTTTATCAGGTCCAGGACTTTTATTTGTTTTAATTGAATGGAGAGCTTTAAGGACTTCGTCGGTTGTTATTTCAAAATTAGGCAATGCATGCTCGAGATTTACAATAGTACTGGTGTTGGTGGTAGCGAGAGGAAGACTGTTAGTATTAAACACCGAGGAAAAGTAATTGTTTAAGAGGTTTGCAATGTGTTGGCTGTCAGTCACTAGTGCACCGTCGCTGTTTGTTTAAGGTCCAATACCACTTTTGATCGCCTTTCTGTTGTTTATGTAACTGAAGAAAGATTTCGGATTATTTTTACAGTTGGCTGCAATATTATCTTCATATCTACGCTTTGCCTGACCTACTAGTCTTTTTACTAGTCGCCTGGCATCATTATAAAGTCTAATGTTTTCGGGCGTGCTTTGTTCTTTCTTTAACCTGTAAAACAATTTTCTCTCATTGACTGATTGTTTAATTTCGCTATTAAACCACGGTGGGCATTTATTAGTGTTAATTCGCTTCTCGCACAAGGGGACGAATGTGTTCTGCTGAGTGAGTAAGTGATTTTAAGGCTTAGCCAGGCTTCCTCTACGTTGCCGTCATCTGATAGTTGTATTTCTGTTAGTTTTGTCGGATTTCTACGAAGTTAGCTCTTTTGAAATTGGGCACCTTTACTTTATTTTCAATCACTGATGATTGAGCTCTAATGTCGACGCGCACCAATTTATGATCGCAAGAACCGAGGTGTTCTCCTACCGTGACACTACTGACTAGGTTATCTTGGGTCGTTATAACAAGGTCGAGTATATTATTTTGTCGAGTTGGCTCAGAAACCATTTGGCTTAGATAATTTTCTTCTAGAAATTCGATCATTCTATGTGACTCGCCTTCTGTACCTGACAGTGTCGCCCAGTCGATATGGGGGAGGTTAAAGTCTCCTAATATCAGTGAGTCGTTGTTATTAAGTGACTGCCTTAAGACGCTGTACATTTCAAGGTCGTCATCGAGTGATTGCCCGGGAGGTCTGTAGGTGACATATATTTAAATTGACTTTTGCAATGTTTACTCGCACGCACAAATGTTCAACGTTACTGTTTCCCGGTGTTTTGTCAGTGGGTTGCAAATAGCTTTTGACATAAAGGGCGACGCCACCGCCTCTACGGTTTACACGATCTTTGTTGAAGAGTCTGTAGCCATCTATGTTGTATTCGGAACTTAAATCAATATTTGTGGTGTCGATAAATGTTTCGGTTATAGCAATTATGTCAAAATTTTCTGTTAGAGCAAGCCATCTCAGTTCATCAAATTTGTTTCTTAGGCTATGCGCATTGAAACTAAGGATTTTTAAGTTATCTAGAGGCTTGGTAATAGAGGTGGTGGTACTTGCGGGATCACGGTTACGGGTTTGTTGCGATGCACGGCGTCTATTTACACGGGCGGGGTGGGGGGACGTGGCTGCGACTCGTTTTTTGCTCGGATGACACGTACTGCGTCGTTGAGGACCCTTCCGAATCTGGCTGCCCCGATGGGAGAAAGGTGCAATCCGTCCCTGTGGAAGTGCTCACTTTGTCCATAGAAACTGTCCCATGCGTTGAAGAACTCCACGTCAAGCTCCCTACAAAAAGTCTGTAAGCGGTTGTTTAGGCTGAAGGCCTTGAGAGAGAGAGAGAGAGAGAGAGAGAGAGAGAGAGAGAGAGAGAGAGAGAGAGAGAGAGAGAGAGAGAGAGAGAGAGAGAGAGATAAAAAGACAAGGACAAAAGATCAGTTGGAGACAGATAAACAAGTCACACGAGGATGTAGAGGTGGGCACAGGGACAAGGAAAAGAAAGGATGAAAACAGAAGAAAGGAGGAAGAGGAGGAACAAGAGGAGTAGAAGTAGGACGAAGTGGAGAGGAAATAAGAACAAGAGGAGGAGGTGGAGGAGGAGGAGGGAGAGGGTGAGAAGAGGGAGGAGGAGGAGGAACTGGAAGAACATGAGTAAGAACAGGAGATAAAAGAAGCAGGAGGGGAAGAAGTAGCAGCAAAACAACAAGCATAAACAGGAGGAAGGGGAAAAGGAAATAAAGATAGCAGAGTGGAGAGATGGAGATGGATCAACACTGAAAGAAAGAAAACGGGAGACGAGGCACAAGAAGAAAAAGAGAAACATGAGAACCAGAAGTACGACCAGGAATGAAGAAGACGAAGGCGAGGAGAAGGAGAAGGAGAAACAGGAAAAGAAAGAACTGGAGCAAACAGGAGAAGCAGGGTAAGGAAGAGAAGCATGGCCAGAAACATGACCTGCAGGCTCAGAGGGAAGAAAATGGACAAGGACGAGGGAGAGAAGAGGAACAGGATAAAAATATGGAAGACGAAGAAAACAGGACAAGGAGAAGAAAAAAGGAGGACGAGAAGTAGCAGAAATAGTGGCAGCAGCGGGGGGTGACACACACACACACACACACACACACACACACACACACACACACACACACTCTCTCTCCCTCACCCGTAACTTGCCGCGCCGAGCCAAAGTGTCCAACTCGAAGCGATAAACTCGGGGCTCCAACTCGTCAAAGTTGTTGTTTTTTGTTGTTGTTGTTTTCGTCTCGGCCTGTAGCGCCGGTAGGCTTTCTTCAAGGGCCTGGTGGTAGGCCCAAGCCCGTCGTGGCGCAGGCACATTTTTTTATAGTGGTGCCAATTTTTTTATAGTGAGCGGGAATTCGTGCATTAAATCGGCGGACAGGCTGGCAGGGGGGGGGGGGGGGGGCGGTGGGGGAGGAGGCGTGGTGAGAGACTGGAAGAGTCAAGGAGAAAAAGGTGAATCGAAAGGCAAGAAGAGGAGGAGGAGGAGGAGGAATTGGGATATAATGACACATGCAAAGGAGGTGGACGGAGGGTGTGTGAAATGGGGAAGAATATACGATGATCAAAAGGAGAGAGAGAGAGAGAGAGAGAGAGAGAGAGAGAGAGAGAGAGAGAGAGAGAGAGAGAGAGAGAGAGAGAGAGAGAGAGAGAGAGAGAGAGAGAGAGAGAGAGAGAGAGAGAGAGAGAAAAAAAAAAGGTGAATCGAAAGGTAGGTAGGAAGATATAAAATAAGTGTGAAGTAAGAAAAATCCTGAAGGAGGAAGTAAATAGGATTAATGACAAGACCAAGAGGTGAAAAATGTGAGACAAATAGAAAGAATAACAGAAAGAAATGAATAAATGGAAAGAGAAAAAAAATGTTCTAGAGAGTAAAGAGGTAAGAGAGTAGAGTTAAAGGGGAATCAAAAGGTAAGAGGAGGCAGAGAAGGTGGGAACTATTGGCATGACTGAAGAGGGAGAAAGTGTGAGAAAGAGACAAATAATACAATGTAAGGACAGCGAAAAAATAAAGAGAAGAAAAAGGTGAACGGATGGTGAAAAGAGGAGGAGGAAGAGAAAATGGGAAATAAGGACATAAGGAAGTTGAAAATATGAAGGTATGTGATGCCGATGATCAAACGAAGGAGAGTGAAAGAGTAACATAAAATGCTAATGGAAATGTAGTTGAGAGGCAGTTATGATGATGATGAAGGTGTAGTGGTTCTTGTAGCGGTTCTTGTGGTGGTAATGCTGCAAGTGGTAATGATGGTGGTGGTGGTGGTAATGCTGCAAGTGGTAATGATGTTGATGGTGGTGGTGGTGGCGGTGGTGGTGGTGGTTCTTGCGGTGGTAATGCTGCAAGTGGTACTGATGTTGGTGGTAGTGGTGGTGGTGACGATTGGCGGTGGTGGTGGTGGCGGCGGTGACTGGCTGGCTGGCCTTCGACATTCACTTTTTTATATTAATTTTATGCACCTACGAATTTTTTTTTTCTTTTACAATGGTGAAAATTTGTTTGTCCATCTGGCGCTCGTTTGTCCCATGTATGACTGTGTGGCAGTGTATAGTATTTCAGTTACCACTATATTTTAATTATTATTGTTAGTAGTAACAAATGTACGGAAGTGGGGTTGCTGGAAGTGGGGGACTGGAAGTGGGGTTGGGGGTCAGCAGGGGGTTACGGAAGAGGGGCTATCTAGCCCCCCCCCCTCCCCACATCTATTTTACATTTTCCCCCCCTCCCCCCCCCCTACCCCTACCCCCACCCCTTACCCCCACCCCCAATTTTTTTTTTTCACTATTTCACATGCCCTAACCCCCCCTCTCAGGCCAGCGTACGGAAGCAGGGGGGTGACGGAGCGGGGTAGGTCGGTCAGCAGGGGAGGTGACGGAAGAAAGGGTGGTCAGCGGGGGGGGGGTGACGGGAGCGGGGGTAAGACGGTCAGAGGGCCGTCAGCGGGGGGGTGGCGGAAGTGGGGGGCATGCACAAAGTGAGGGTAATTGCTATTGTTGTTGTTGTTGTTGTTCTTGTTGTATACACACACACACACACACACACACACACACACACACACACACACACACACACACACACACACACACACACACACACACACACACACACACACACACACACATATTCTGTGCTATATAAGCATCATACTTTAATAATTACCATCATTAATAGAGTTTCCGCTATGACTGAGACATATTCAGAGAACCTTCTCGATATTTTCCAATATCCTGCGCGCATAATAGTTGCAGGATACAGCAACTCTGGAAAATCGGAACTTGTACAGCAGCTTATTCTGAAGTATCATGAAAAGTTCAAAAAAATTGTCATATGTGGCTTAACGTCTCATCCTCTTCAAAGAAATAAAGAAATAGGACCTAAAGTTATAGTGTCATCTGAAATAATTGATCCAATTGCCAACGAGGATACGTTTGATCAGAGAGGGACATTGTATGTACTTAACGATATTTTCATTGATGCTGTAAGGAACAAAATTGTGGTTGATGCTTTTACTCGCGGACGGCACAACAATATTTCATGCATATTTATCACTCAAAATCTATATATGGGTGGAAAGCATGCAAGGAATATTAGCCTGAACTGTTCTCATTTCCTCTTGTTAAGACAGCGCGATTTATCTCAAATTCACACTCTGGGCAGACAAATATTCGGGAAAGAGAAGGCAAACCAGTTTGTAGATACTATATATAAATATGCTGTATATTCACGTCCTTATGGATATCTTCTTGTTGATTTGGGTATAAATACTCCTGAGTCCCTACAGTTTCGCTCAAACATTGTTGGAGAACCCCCAGGTGAACGCGTATTCCAATGGTGAACTCCAGGAAGAAGGAACTCTTACACGCACTATACTCCCAACATAACGAACCCTATGGTTTAAGCTCTCAGGCGAAATTATGGGAGAAAGCAAAAAGTATAAATCCGGCAATAACACGTGATGACGTATTCAACTTTTTGAGAAGCAATAAAACATATACATTGCATAAGCTACAGACTAAAAAATTTCCCTGGCAAAAGAAAATAGCCTCAAAACCCAAAGTAATCATGGCTGCCGATTTAGCAGACGTGAGACATATAAGAAAGGAAAATAATAACATAGGCTACTTGTTAGTACAGTATGCATAGACGTGTTTTCTAGATATATGCAAGTTGTCCCGCGTCAGAATAAAGACGCAAATACTATGCTCGTGGCCTTTAAACAAGTGGTGGAAAATAAAGATTCTGAAGGCTTACGAAGATTACATAGATTTACATAGATTTACATAGAAAATCAGACCACACAGACCCCATGGTCCAGACTTGGTGGTCTGTCCTTAAACCTAAGTGATTTTACATTAATCAGAAGACTCCAAAACGTTGCATTTCTACTCTAGTTGATATTAAGTTGAAGGAAGTGACGGTCGAGCTTATTTTTGAAGGAGTCAATCGTGTTACACTGGACCACTGATGGTGGAAGCTTATTCCATTCTCGCACTACAACGTTGGTGAAGAAAAATTTGGTGCAATCTGAATTTACTTGTCTACATCTGAGTTTTACGCCATTGTTCCTCGTGCGCAGACTGTCATCGATCATAAACAATGTTGATCTGTCTACATTCGTGAAACCATTAAGTATTTTAAAACATTCGATCAATTTTCCTCGGAGGCGACGTTTCTCAAGAGAGAACATGTTAAGGATAGAAAGCCTTTCTTCGTAGGATTTGTTGCGCAAGGAAGGGATCATTTTCGTTGCCCGACGCTGAACACCTTCTAATTTAGCAATATCCTTTGCATGGTGGGGGGACCAAAACTGTACCGCATATTCCAAGTGGGGTCTGACTAAACTGTTGTAGAGCGGGAGTATTACATCTTTATTCTTGAATACAAAGTTTCTTTTAATGAAGCCCAACATTCTGTTCGCTTTATTTGCTGCATCGATGCATTGCTGTGAGAATTTGAGGTTTGACGCGATTTTGACCCCCAAGTCTTTGACGCATTGAACGCTTTTGAGTTTAACCCGCAAACTGCTGTACGCCTTCTGGGCGGCTGAGCGGTAAGCTGCTGTAAGCCTTCTGGAAGCGGGCTTTTCAAACAGGCGCCAAAAAGTTTCCGCCGCGGCTTCAGATACTGCCAGAAAAACATTTTTGTGATAGAAAAATCTAAGAAATATGCAGGATACAACACATTTCGAGCTACAGATATGTGTATTGTAATATTTATGACACGTTTATGTAACTTAGATATCATTTATTGAAGGTCAATCTCTCGCTGATATAGCCGCACTAGGCGACGCACTCAGAATCTCAGTCCCGCAGCTTACGGGTTAACGCCGCGCATTTCGTATTCGAACTTCTTATTCCTCGTTCCAACTTGAAGGACCTGGCACTTGTCTACGTTAAAGGGCATCTCCCATCTATCCGACCAAGCTGAAATTTTGTGCAAATCCTCTTGGAGGCTTTGCCTGTCTTCGTCAGTGAGAACCGAGTTACCAATCTTTGTGTCGTCTGCAAATTTACTAATGCGGTTATTGAGTCCAACATCCACGTCGTTGATGTAAATAATGAAGAGCACTGGGCCAAGGACCGAGCCCTGAGGGACGCCACTAGTGACAGGCGCCCACTCTGAGTTAAATCCGTCAATCACTACTCTTTGTTGTCTGTTGCTCAACCAATTCGCGATCCATTGGTTTACTTGACCGTCAATACCTATTTGCTTTAATTTGTAAAGTAATTTATGATGCGGGACTTTATCAAACGCTTTCTGGAAATCAAGATAGACTACGTCCAGTGATTTGGTTACGTCATAAACAGTGAAGAGGTCGTTATACAAGGTTAATAGGTTTGATAGGCAGGATCTTTTGTTTCGGAAGCCATGTTGTGAGTCCCCAATCAATGAGTGGCTTTCAAGGTAACTCACAATTTTGTCTCTAATTATGCCCTCAAGTAACTTACCTACAACCGAAGTTAGACTAATGGGCCTGTAATTACCTGGTACTTTTTTGTCTCCTTTCTTGAAAAACGGTGTCACGTTAGCCTTTTTCCAATCTGAAGGGACGATGCCTTGTCGCAAGGACATATTGAAAACGGTTGTGAGGAGGAGAGTATTTCGCTCTTTGTTTCTTTCAGCAGAGTTGGATATACTTTGTCAGGTCCAGGACTTTTATTTGTTTTAAGTGAATGGAGAGCTTTAAGGACTTCATCGGTTGTTATTTCAAAATTAGGCAATGCATGCTCGAGATTTACAATAGTACTGGTGTTGGTGGTAGCGAGAGGAAGACTGTTAGTATTAAACACCGAGGAAAAGTAATTGTTTAAGAGGTTTGCAATGTGTTGGCTGTCAGTCACTAGTGCACCGTCGCTGTTTGTTAAGGTCCAATACCACTTTTGATCGCCTTTCTGTTGTTTATGTAACTGAAGAAAGATTTCGGATTATTTTACAGTTGGCTGCAATATTTTCTTCATATCTACGCTTTGCCTGACCTACTAGTCTATTTACTCGTCGCCTGGCATCATTATAAAGTCTAATGTTTTCGGGCGTGCTTTGTTCTTTCTTTAACCTGTAAAACAATTTTCTCTCATTGACTGATTGTTTAATTTCGCTATTAAACCACGGTGGGCATTTATTAGTGTTAATTCGCTTCTCGCACAAGGGGACGAATGTGTTCTGCTGAGTGAGTAAGTGATTTTAAGGCTTAGCCAGGCTTCCTCTACGTTGCCGTCATCTGATAGTTGTATTTCTGTTAGTTTTGTCGAATTTCTACGAAGTTAGCTCTTTTGAAATTGGGCACCTTTACTTTATTTTCAACCACTGATGATTGAGCTCTAATGTCGACGCGCACTAATTTATGATCGCAAGAACCGAGGTGTTCTCCTACCGTGACACTACTGACTAGGTTATCTTGGGTCGTTATAACAAGGTCGAGTATATTATTTTGTCGAGTTGGCTCAGAAACCATTTGGCTTAGATAATTTTCTTCTAGAAATTCGATCATTCTATGTGACTCGCCTTCTGTACCTGACAGTGTCGCCCAGTCGATATGGGGAGGTTAAAGTCTCCTAATATCAGTGAGTCGTTGTTATTAAGTGACTGCCTTAAGACGCTGTACATTTCAAGGTCGTCATCAGTGATTGCCAGGAGGTCTGTAGGTGACAGATATATTTAAATTGACTTTTGCAATGTTTACTCGCACGCACAAATGTTCAACGTTACTGTTTCCGGTGTTTTGTCAGTGGGTTGCAAATAGCTTTTTGACATAAAGGGCGACGCCACCGCCTCTACAGTTTACGATCTTTGTTGAAGAGTCTGTAGCCATCTATGTTGTATTCGGAACTTAAATCAATATTTATGGTGTCGATAAATGTTTCGGTTATAGCAATTATGTCAAAATTTTCTGTTAAAGCAAGACATCTCAGTTCATCAAATTTGTTTCTTAGGCTACGCGCATTGAAACTAAGGATTGTTAAGTTATCTAGAGGCTTGGTAATAGAGGTGGTGGTACTTGCGGGATCACGGTTACGGGTTTGTTGCGATGCACGGCGTCTATTTACACGGGCGGGGTGGGGGGACGTGGCTGTGACTCGTTTTTTGCTCGGATGACACGTACTGCGTCGTTGAGGACCCTTCCGAATCTGGCTGCCCCGATGGGAGAAAGGTGCAATCCGTCCCTGTGGAAGTGCTCACTTTGTCCATAGAAACTGTCCCATGCGTTGATGAACTCCACGTCAAGCTCCTACAAAAAGTCTGTAAGCGGTTGTTTAGGCTGAAGGCCTTGAGAGAGAGAGAGAGAGAGAGAGAGAGAGAGAGAGACAAAGATCAGTTGGAGACAGATAAACAAGTCACACGAGGATGTAGAGGTGGGCACAGGGACAAGGAAAAGAAAGGATGAAAACAGAAGAAAGGAGGAAGAGGAGGAACAAGAGGAGTAGAAGTAGGACGAAGTGGAGAGGAAATAAGAACAAGAGGAGGAGGTGGAGGAGGAGGAGGAGGAGGGAGAGGGGGAGAAGAGGGAGGAGGAGGAGGAACTGGAAGAACATGAGTAAGAACAGGAGATAAAAGAAGCAGGAGGGGAAGAAGTAGCAGCAAAACAACAAGCATAAACAGGAGGAAGGGGAAAAGGAAATAAAGATAGCAGAGTGGAGAGATGGAGATGGATCAACACTGAAAGAAAGAAAACGGGAGACGAGGCACAAGAAGAAAAAGAGAAACATGAGAACCAGAAGTACGACCAGGAATGAAGAAGACGAAGGCGAGGAGAAGGAGAAGGAGAAACAGGAAAAGAAAGAACTGGAGCAAACAGGAGAAGCAGGGTAAGGAAGAGAAGCATGGCCAGAAACATGACCTGCAGGCTCAGAGGGAAGAAAATGGACAAGGACGAGGGAGAGAAGAGGAACAGGATAAAAATATGGAAGACGAAGAAAACAGGACAAGGAGAAGAAAAAGGAGGACGAGAAGTAGCAGAAATAGTGGCAGCAGCGGGGGGTGACACACACACACACACACACACACACACACTCTCTCTCCCTCACCCGTAACTTGCCGCGCCGAGCCAAAGTGTCCAACTCGAAGCGATAAACTCGGGGCTCCAACTCGTCAAAGTTGTTGTTTTTTGTTGTTGTTGTTTTCGTCTCGGCCTGTAGCGCCGGTAGGCTTTCTTCAAGGGCCTGGTGGTAGGCCCAAGCCCGTCGTGGCGCAGGCACATTTTTTTATAGTGGTGCCAATTTTTTTATAGTGAGCGGGAATTCGTGCATTAAATCGGCGGACAGGTTGGCGGGGGGGTGGGGGGGGGAGGCGGAGTGGGAGGAGGCGTGGTGAGAGACTGGAAGAGTCAAGGAGAAAAAGGTGAATCGAAAGGCAAGAAGAGGAGGAGGAGGAGGAGGAGGAGGAGGAATTGGGATATAATGACACATGCAAAGGAGGTGGACGGAGGGTGTGTGAAATGGGGAAGAATATACGATGATCAAAAGGAGAGAGAGAGAGAGAGGTGAATCGAAAGGTAGGTAGGAAGATATAAAATAAGTGTGAAGTAAGAAAAATCCTGAAGGAGGAAGTAAATAGGATTAATGACAAGACCAAGAGGTGAAAAATGTGAGACAAATAGAAAGAATAATAGAAAGAAATGAATAAATGGAAAGAGAAAAAAAATGTTCTAGAGAGTAAAGAGGTAAGAGAGTAGAGTTAAAGGGGAATCAAAAGGTAAGAGGAGGCAGAGAAGGTGGGAACTATTGGCATGACTGAAGAGGGAGAAAGTGTGAGAAAGAGACAAATAATACAATGTAAGGACAGCGAAAAAATAATGAGAAGAAAAAGGTGAACGGATGGTGAAAAGAGGAGGAGGAAGAGAAAATGGGAAATAAGGACATAAGGAAGTTGAAAATATGAAGGTATGTGATGCCGATGATCAAACGAAGGAGAGTGAAAGAGTAACATAAAATGCTAATGGAAATGTAGTTGAGAGGCAGTTATGATGATGATGAAGGTGTAGTGGTTCTTGTAGCGGTTCTTGTGGTGGTAATGCTGCAAGTGGTAATGATGGTGGTGGTGGTGGTAATGCTGCAAGTGGTAATGATGTTGATGGTGGTGGTGGTGGCGGTGGTGGTGGTGGTTCTTGCGGTGGTAATGCTGCAAGTGGTACTGATGTTGGTGGTAGTGGTGGTGGTGACGATTGGCGGTGGTGGTGGTGGCGGCGGTGACTGGCTGGCTGGCCTTCGACATTCACTTTTTTATATTAATTTTATGCACCTACGAAATTTTTTTTTTCTTTTACAATGGTGAAAATTTGTTTGTCCATCTGGCGCTCGTTTGTCCCATGTATGACTGTGTGGCAGTGTATAGTATTTCAGTTACCACTATATTTTAATTATTATTGTTAGTAGTAACAAATGTACGGAAGTGGGGGTGGCTGGAGGTGGGGGGGACTGGAAGTGGGGTTGGGGGGTCAGCAGGGGGTTACGGACGAGGGGGCATCTAGACCCCCCCCCTACCCACATCTATTTTACATTTTCCCCCCCCTCCCCCCCCCCTACCCCTACCCCCACCCCTTACCCCCACCCCCAAATTTTTTTTTTCACTATTTCACATGCCTAACCCCCCCCTCTCAGGCTAGCGTGCAGAAGCAGGGGGTGACAGGAGCAGGGGTAGGTCAGTCAGCAGAGGTGACGGAAGAAAGGGTGGTCAGCAGGGGGGTGACAGGAGCAGGGGTAAGACAGTCAGAGGGCCGTCAGCAGAGTGGCGGAAGTGGGGGCATGCACAAAGTGAGGTAATTGATATTGTTGTTGTTGTTGTTGTTCTTGTTGTATACACACACACACACACACACACACACACACACACACACACACACACACACACACACACACACACACACACACACACACACACACACACACACACACATATTCTGTGCTATATAAGCATCATACTTTAATAATTACCATCATTAATAGAGTTTCCGCTATGACTGAGACATATTCAGAGAACCTTCTCGATATTTTCCAATATCCTGCGCGCATAATAGTTGCAGGATACAGCAACTCTGGAAAATCGGAACTTGTACAGCAGCTTATTCTGAAGTATCATGAAAAGTTCAAAAAAATTGTCATATGTGGCAACGTCTCATCCTCTTCAAAGAAATAAAGAAATAGGACCTAAAGTTATAGTGTCATCTGAAATAATTGATCCAATTGCCAACGAGGATACGTTTGATCAGAGAGGGACATTGTATGTACTTAACGATATTTTCATTGATGCTGTAAGGAACAAAATTGTGGTTGATGCTTTTACTCGCGGACGGCACAACAATATTTCATGCATATTTATCACTCAAAATCTATATATGGGTGGAAAGCATGCAAGGAATATTAGCCTGAACTTTTCTCATTTCCTCTTGTTAAGACAGCGCGATTTATCTCAAATTCACACTCTGGGCAGACAAATATTCGGGAAAGAGAAGGCAAACCAGTTTGTAGATACTATATATAAATATGCTGTATATTCACGTCCTTATGGATATCTTCTTGTTGATTTGGGTATAAATACTCCTGAGTCCTACAGTTTCGCTCAAACATTGTTGGAGAACCCCAGGTGAACGCGTATTCAATGGTGAACTCCAGGAAGAAGGAACTCTTACACACTATACTCCCAACATAACGAACCCTATGGTTTAAGCTCTCAGGCGAAATTATGGGAGAAAGCAAAAGTATAAATCCGGCAATAACACGTGATGACGTATTCAACTTTTGAGAAGCAATAAAACATATACATTGCATAAGCTACAGACTAAAAATTTCCCCGGCAAAGATAATAGCCTCAAAACCCAAAGTAATCCTGGCTGCCGATTTAGCAGACGTGAGACATATAAGAAAGGAAAATAATAACATAGGCTACTTGTTAGTACAGTATGCATAGACGTGTTTTCTAGATATATGCAAGTTGTCCCGCGTCAGAATAAAGACGCAAATACTATGCTCGTGGCCTTTAAACAAGTGGTGGAAAATAAAGATTCTGAAGGCTTACGAAGATTAAACACCGACTTGGGCACAGAATTCTGGAATCGAAAAGTAAGAAACTATTTATGTTCCCGGGGCATTAAGCTGTACAGTGTGTACTCAAGTGAGATCAAAGCAGCCTTGGCAGAGCAGGCCATTCGTACACTTAAAGCACGCATCTACAAGTTCATCACGTCTCAAAATTCTTCAAGATATATTGATCAGCTGCAAAACATGGTCAGTGCCTACAACCGCTCGCCCCATTCTGGACCGAAGAACATACAAACTCCATTGATATTCATAACTTAAAAGACCCATCTGCAATCAAACGGCAATTCCACGCAATGTATAAAACCCGAAGCAACCAGCACCTTCCATCAGTTCTCGACTGGCAGTTGGGAAATAGTTCGCCTTGTTGGAAGTGCTCGTTCCTCTGTATTCCATAAAGGATACACGCAGCAAAATACTCACGAGCTCTTTCGCATAAAATCAATTAAACACAAGAATCGCCCAAGAACTTATCTTTTAGAAGATTTGTCTGGAGAACCAATACAGGGGATATTCTACGCGCCAGAGCTCGTCTTAAGCGCTCTGCCTGAGACATACGATATTAAAATACTGCGTTCACGAAAAAATAAAGGAAAAAAGCAGTATTTTGTATTGTGGTTGGGATACCCTACTTCATTCAACAGCTGGATCGACGCTAATGATATTGTAGAAAATGCGTAAAAAGACACCACTCCTCAGTGCACACAAAAACTTTGTCTTACTTTTGAAGAAATTAAAAGTAAAAGATAGAAACCGTGCTATTAAGCAAGCAGCTCGAGAACAATTGAACTGTATATCTGAAATATTTTCCAATTTGTTAAAGAAGCACCTCACCCTCAATAGCAAAGTTATCAAGAAATTACGTAACTATCGGGAAGACATACGTGCCATAGCTAGAAAGAAAACTCCTCTCCATAAGAAAAGACTTATATTGACATCGAGACGGGGCGGTAATATATTAGCTGCTATATTACCTATTGCCGCTTCCTTGATCGGAAAATTATTTGGATAATGCGCACGTATTATCTTGTTCCTGAGTCTACCGCTGAGCGTGTTTTAACGGGTATTAAGCCTAAATGCGCCAACTCCACGAGTCCGGGGGTCAACGGCCAATCGTGTTTCAACCCGCAGTCGACCCATCCCGATCATATGCCGGTCTCTGAACATGTGCCAGCAAGCAGCAGCGGTCCTGTCGTGTCGTCCCATGGTGCAAGACCAAGCACTCCTACAATATTGAACCCGTCGTCTCGCTCTGTAAGAAAGAAAAGTTACAAAAAAAAGAAAATATCGCGATCTGGTGTATACAAAACCACAAAACTACCACCCGTGGAACTTAGAGTCACAGGGATTAGGGAGAACAAGATATCCTCCAATCCTGAAATAAGTAATTTAATACCTCTGTATGTTAAAAGTATCGACGTGCCATACGTCAATATGATGCTAGAACGAATAAAAGACAATCCCATCGTAAAATGGGATAGCCGAGGCAACCTATTGTCTTCTGTTCGATCCTCCAATATCCTGTACATGTTGAATTTACTCTCTAATGCAAGTCAAAAACCAACGATTGCTGACATTGCTGATATAAAACACATCATTGACGCCACGGGTGTATTACCTAGCGAAATAAAAAAATACGCGCGTGCGGCAAAAGATTCAGGGATCTGGTTTCACCAAACAACCATCGTTGGCAACTTACAGATGGGACCCATATTAAATCCGCTTTTCCAATGTGCTAGTGTAGTCCTACATTGTGATTCAAGAAAGAAACAGAACCATGGACGTTGTAGATACTGAACCGCGTTGGACGCGCGACTTATACAGAGGGGGCGGCGACGTCATGGAGAGAGAAATGCCGGAGGCGAGGACGAACACGCTCGGACACGGTGGTGCCCCGAGCGGGCTTATAAGAGAGCAGATGGGACGATGGTTCGCTACTCGTCCCTCGCCATCAGCTGAAGCTGTACTATTCATCACTCACCAGTATACCAGAGGACACCATGTCGGACGCCTACGTGTTCAACTACAAAGACGGTTCTCCTGGCGATGACATCTACCGCAACAACAAGACCATCATCGTTTCTTCCCTCAACTGCAGTTCCTGCTACGAAAAGAGGGGGTTTACTGGACGCCTACATGGATTATACCCGCACAGTAATCTCTACCGCGAAAGAAGCCCGATCTATTAACTGAACAGGTGTCGCTGGGAAGATCGTGGTATTCCCGGTAGTCTGCATATTCGCTATCCTCCAGTGAAAATCTTCCTTATGTGGCGTGTATCCTAACCCAATATGCTCCTGGCCGCGAACTGGAAAATAACCCTATAAACCAAGGATATCTTCAGACGTCAAGAGATCAAAATTTCATTCGTGGGGTAAAGGAAGACAGTTATGATAACCGCCTCCGCTGGTTTAAAGAGTCCATCACAAAACTGGTAGAATGGGTGATTAAAAGCAACATTACAAGTGTCGTCTTCCCTACAATATTGCAAGCGCTGGAATTCTTTACGTGTTGTGGAAAGCTGACTACCAACCGCATCTCCAAGAGGCTGCGGCTGAACTCCAACTGCATAATATATCGTGCGTCATCCTGGACAGATGGTGGACCTGCGATGAGCCTGAAACAAAATTAACTCTATCTGTGTCTCCCGAGCGAAACAGGAAGAGGAAACTGGTGGATACAGAGGACGACGCTGTGGCTGACGAATGGAAAAGAAAACGGGACAGTGCTGTAGTCGACGTGGGTCCTGAATAACTATAGCTCCAGACAATTTCCCAATAATTATGTACATCACTAAATGTAAAATATGTCAATAAATAACAATGTAATGATGTTTAGTATGATTTACCTTCAATATGTAATTGGCATCTCGTCATGTCTACCTCTATATAATGAAATAATTATAATATTTTTGCTAGTGTCTTGCTTGCTCTAAATGGAGTCACATCATATATATGTTACCAGCATTGCGGATGGGAAATTTACCCCAATTCCAGCACTAGCTTTACTAATAATATACAAACTCTAACATTAGACAAGGACGTGGAATATGAAGTCGGTCTACTGAACGTGTTGCTTCCCCGTCGGTATTACATTGTTAAACCAGGTGAACCAGAGTGTAGTATACACCTTGAATGTGGTATAAGACCAACGCCAGATTCAGAAGCTATTGAAAGACGCACACTGTCAAAGGCTATTAATGCTAATATCTTGTATAATGACACTGGGTATTTGCTGATGTGTGTTAACGGTATAATAACGACATTGATAAAGGAGATGGTCGATGGATACAACTACCATTTACTAGCGTATTCTAGAGAGGTTCTTGCATTTAGCTCCACAAATGACCATTTAACTTTGTTCTGCTACAATGGTTATCATCCACAAGTTGTATTTATTAAGGTTTCCTTTGATGCGCGACTGGCCCAGGTTCTCGGTTTTGTCCCCAACTTAGGTTATGCTGTGTTTTCTTCCTTGGGTACACATGAAGAACAAAAAAAACCCGTTCTTGTTCCGCTACATGGTCATGCCCCTCTGTTGAGAAATGGTGACGTACAGTGTGTTCTCATTTACACTGACCTTGTCAATCCCTCTAGGTATGCAGGGAAAAATGTAAATATTCTTGATGCCTTTTCGCTCTCCGGAGGTCTAACAAAGGCGTGCATCCAACTATATATAAGTCCCTTAAATCCAAAGTAATTGATTCGATTTCTATTAAACTCACAGATCAAAAAGGTCGTCCTATGCATTTCGAAGAAGGATACCCTGTTACATGTTTACTTCATATCCGATCGCGTTGAATCTTTGAGTACATTTTGCTGTATTAATAGGAATGTTGTCCATTTGAAAAGACAGTCTCCTCGCCGCCACCATGCGGGTTACATTCATCCCTCCTTCCGTAGCAGAATATCATACCCTGTTTTCGAATGGCAAACAGATATCAACCCGAGGAGTGGTATTGATGATATAGTCACACTTTCTTATGAACCAAGCTATCACAGAGGCGGGGTTTATTCTCGGTTTTAGCTGGACTCGCTAAAGAGCTTTCCCTTTCCTAGTGAAAAATGTCATTGTGCCTTCAGCTCGAACATTTGGAAACAACGTTCTAGATGATATTTCACAGGAAGCAACTTGAAGCTCTATAAAAAAGCATGGAATTAATTCCTTAAAGCAAGCTGCAATGAAATTGACTAGAGGAAGCGGGAAAAAGAAAGTCAAGCGAGTCGGGAGGAAAAGGTGTTATAAAAAGGACATCTTTACCGAATTGTAATCATTGTTGAACTAAGAGCAGTATGGCGAGCATCACCAGCGCGGTTGGCGTCAGGAACCCGCGTTCTCCCCTGGGGCAATATGCCGCCGGTGTCAGTGAATTGTTTCCCCGCCCGCATTTTTACACTCTGTATACTGACTCAACACCATACCCTCCGGCGACCAATGAGACGCCTCAGAGACGAGTGCGTCATTCCCTCCGCCGACCAATCAGACGCTTCACAGACGAATGCATTACTATGACGTCACATCGTCACATAAATCCTGTAATCATTTTTTTTTATTCATTTCAATCGTACAATGTGTATGTCTGTTAGCTAATGAAACGTAATGTTTTTATTCTGAGTTTTTATTTGAGTATGGAAAATACTATACGTTAAGTTACCGTGATAAATAAAGAAAGAAAATAAGATTGTAAAAGAAAATGGAGCATTTAAATGACATACTTAGGTAAATACAACTTCAGTCTCTCTCTCTCTCTCTCTCTCTCTCTCTCTCTCTCTCTCTCTCTCTCTCTCTCTCTCTCTCTCTCTCTCTCTCTCTCTCTCTCTCTCTCTCTCTCTCTCTCTCTCTCTCTCTCTCTCTCTCTCTCTCTCAGGAGGTAAAGTGAATTACCAACTAGAAAATTATACATGTATTCATAGACATTATACATAGAATGCAAAAATATTACCTGCAGTTCAGACAAAAATAAATAGATCTCCTTAATTAGCTAACAGAATGGTACGTTACATTAATTCTCAGAAGATACAGATATGTGAAATATTATTATGACATGTCCATTATAACACAGGGTTAATAACATTATTTTCCCTGCTCCCCCAAGAGTACCCGCAAAAAGATTTTTAAGGTAATTGTCCGTCATTGCAAATATATACAGATAATACATTCATGTACTATATAAAACTAAACAATATTACGAAAGGGCATAGAGTAATAAGAAAAGAAATTAAAATGTATATTTCATTAATTAAGCACCACATAGGGAGATACTACCATATACTGACTGGGAATAAGGCATCACAGATTGGAGAAGTACCACTGGCTGGGGAGCCCTATAGCCCCCACTATACAGGTATGTGGACAGGCTGCCATTGGTTCATACTCATAGTATAATACATCTCAGGGGCGGAAGTGTGTGTGTGTGTGTGTGTGTGTGTGTGTGTGTGTGTGTGTGTGTGTGTGTGTGTAAGAATGCTACTGAGGAATTAGGGAAAATAGGAGGACGGAGTAGGATAGGTATTGAAAAAGGAAAGTGAGGGAATTACTTTGTGAAAGTATATAAACAGATGGATGAATAGTTTGGTAGGAAACTAAGTGGTGAAGAAGAAGAAGAAGAAGAAGAAGAAGAAGAAGAAGAAAAATAATAATAATAATAATAATAATAATAATAAGAAGAAGAAGAGAGAGAGAGAGAGAGAGAGAGAGAGTTTGGTGGTAAGCTAAGGCGAGGTCACTGTGGTATGACAGAATAATTTTCAACATCTAATGAGTGTGAACACAGTTGGAGATGTTACTGTAGAAAGTACGAGTATGGTGGGTATGGGAGCAGGCAAAATGCGAGCTTGTGTGGAGAGAGAAAAACGAACAGAAGAGAAAGCAGGATACTATATGTTACAAGTTGTAAAACTGTAAGTATGGATGGATTAACCCCATAAATGTTTAAGTATGGAGATGTAGTGGTAGAGTGTATGCTATTGATATGTAAACTTGCTTGTGGACCATTAAGTGCAAGAGAAGTGGATGAAGACACTAACTGTCCCTCTCAAGAGTAAAAGTGAGTGCAATAGCAATAAAAGGATTAGGATGCTCAGTGATCCAGGAAAAGTTTATGGGAGAATATTGACTGAAAGGCTGATGGAAATAACAGAGAAGGTTAGTAAGGAGCAAGGAGGTTTCAGGAAAGGGAAGGACTGCATGAATGAAATATTTACAATTAAGATGATAGTTGAATAGTATCTAGGAAGAGGTAGAAACTATATGCAGCCTGTATGAATCTTAAGAAGACATATGATAGGAGAAGATAAGGAAGATCTATGGAAAGTTCTAGGAATATATGGTGTAGGAGGACAGTTAGGTAATGGAGGGAAAAAAAGGCATTTCATAGAGGAGCGTATTCATAAGTGAGGTGGAGGTGAGACAGGGATGTGATGTCGCCATAGCATATCAATATCTTTACGGATGATTTTATGAGGAAAATAAAGCCAAGGTTGGGAATATTGGAGCAAGATTGAGGTTGCATTTTGCTGATTAGCCTGTGATTGGATGTTTGCAGATGACACTGTCTTGCTTGCTGACAGTAAAAGGGAACTTAAGATTAAAAATGTGGTGAATTAATTTAATAGGGTGTGTACAAGAGTGATATTGAAAGTTAAAGTAAATTGATATTTTTGAGAGAAGAGGATATATAGGTGGTGAAGTTCAGCACGCATTGTAGCTAGTGTGAGTGTACCACTTGCTAAGAGATTCAGGTAATGATAACATAACATAACATATTTATAGGACAACAAAGGGTAGTCTACTTATCCGGAAACTGTGCTATGGATAAGCAATGTTTTGAACTGGTTTGGACACATTGAGAAAAAAATGAATGGTTAGTTGGAAAAAGATGTACATGAGTTAGGATACTTAATGGCCAGAACCATGACTCTTCGCATTAGGCTGATTGAGAGATATGTTTAGTGCTAGGTTGCGTTGTCTTTTTATTGCCTTTTCAATAAGGCTGCCTTTTCGTTGCGACCCTTTCCAATGGGTGCAGCTCCTCGTGGCATGCCCACCTGGCGTCGTGCAACAGAAGTGGGCTGGCAAGGTATTTGCCACGACCAGCTCCTGCATAGCAGAACTACCAGTGCTGTGAAGAAGGCTGTTCAGTTGATTTGATGTTCGAACAGATTTAAGTCTTGACAACAGTTTCTGCATTCCCTCAAGAGTCTGTTCATCTCCATACTGAGTAGCAAGGTGGAGCATAGTGTCATTAATTTATGTTATTACTTGTAATACTGCTGCACCTGTAGGTTTGGTAGAATTACTTACGTCTCCAGTTTCATTACATTCCACTTCTGGCTTTATGTTTGTAGGTGGCATCTCTACTTCCACATTATCTACATCATGAGCTGCACCATGAGACTTTTGTTTTCCTCCAGTATGTGAGTGATCATCCCTGTTACTGATTCAGAGTTTTCTTTCAAGGTAACAAAGAAATCCAAGGGTGGTACGTTTTCATTTCCAAGTGCAATACTTGCAAGCCAGTGCCTATTTTCTGGGCTATTTTCCAATATCTGAGGTAACTGCAAGAGGAACTGTTCTGAACAAGCAGCCTGATGTTTGCAAACTTTACCAGTCATACCAGTACTGCACTCGCACAAGCCAATTTTAAGATCTACAGTATACTGTATTTGTTCCTTTGACTGGCTTTTAACTATGAACTGATGCTGATCTTCATTATACCTAGTGATGCTTTCCTTACTAATGGAAATCCCAGTTGGTGGCTTCACTACTTTCCTTCTACAGAGAGACACATCAATGAGGCGTTGTTTCATATATTCATCAAATATTTCATTCATAAACATGATCAGTTGAGTCGTGTTGTAGGCTTTACATCTGCAGGGCAAACCAGAAACATGTATAGCATAAATTTTTGTCCTGATTTCTAAAATATTACACATTGGTGCACAATTATTATACGTATATTATATATTATAAAGGTTTTTTATTAGCTAAATATCGATGAACATTATTTATAGAATATGTGCATAGCAAAACATTATTATTAGTTGTTTTTCACAGTGATAAAAATTTAATTATATGTCAGTGTACTGAATTTGTAACTTTTTACTATTAGGCACTAGTAGTTTAGTAAGGAACTTCTTTAGTGTTACAATACCACAAATTTGCTTAATATATAATACCTTGCTGCTATGGGAAAACTGTATTTCTTCTCTATCTTCTAAGGTGAAAACTGAATTTCTTCCCTGAATCCCTATCTTGTATGGGGAAAACTGTATTTCTTCTCTATCTTCTAAGGTGAAAACTGAATTTCTTCCCTGAATCCCTATCTTGTATGGGGAAACTGTATTTCTTCTCTATCTTGTAAGGTGAAAACTGAATTTATTCCCCTATCTTGTATGGGGAAAACTGTATTTCTTCTCTATCTTCTAAGGTGAAAACTGAATTTCTTCCCTATCTTGTATGGGGAAAACTGTATTTCTTCTCTATCTTCTAAGGTGAAAACTGAATTTCTTCCCTATCTTGTATGGGGAAAACTGTATTTCTTCCCTTTCTTCAATAGGGATATCTGTATTTTTATGACAAATAATATACAAAGTCAAAATCTCTTCCAACGTCTCAAAAAATTTTCCTAGAAATTTGCCTAGGGGGCAATCTCCCCTATGGCCCCCCCACTGGCTACGCCACTGGGGAGGATTATTGGAAAAAGTACATCATTGGAAATTCGTCAGTCATCGATGGGTTCCTCCATATACAAACATTATAAGGAATATAATACATGTTTTATATGACGTGTCAGAAGTCACTTTACCATTTTCTTTATGTGTACAATGTATTCCATGTTTAACCCATTTTTCCCGGAAAACAGGTAAAATAGGGCTGAAAGTTAGGTTTAGGAGAGGGCTGATTGACCTATTAGCCTTTTTCCCATAGCATACAGTATTAACTATGAACGAATTCGCTATGAACGACCCCGTTCATCGACCTATTAGACGTTTATAAGCTTGACTGAGGTATATATAATGACAAATGGCACACTAACCTGTTGAGAATGATATCTTTAATGATGCACATGGTAGATTCTGCAAAATTATTTGTGTGGTGTCCACGTAGCAAAATCCAGCCCTGTACACAGTACTCCATTCTTCCTTCCTTTCTATCAGCTTTGCCAAATACCTGTAAATGCAATATACTTTAACTACATTGAAATAACATATTATCAGTGCATTACTTATGTACAGTCCCCTGCCACTTCAATGCCTCCACCAATGCATTTTCGTTCCTATATCTGGCAATTGTGGCTATATTAAGACAAAACAAATACATGGTGCGAATCGTTACTAAGAGAAGGGCAGGGTAGTTTAAACTTTTTGCCTGTCATTCATCACAGGTGGGAAGGACTTTGATAGTGTCAGACGAAATGTTGTTAGAGGAGGGGTCTGTACATGACATACACCAACAAGGAATGGTTATCTGTACTATACATTTTAACTGTCAAGAATGTACGCAAGTCAAAATGAATCTTATAATATGATGCATTAAAACATTCAGCAAACTGGACGATAAAGACAAGCAAGCCAGCCACCAAAACAAACGTAAAGCGCATACTAAATTTTAAAAGTATTAATCCACATCCGCATCAGTACATCTGCAGTGTTAAAATTATCTTTAAACGTACACCATGTGTACATATCCAAGTGCAAAATAAACATGCTGTTCATAATAAAGATGTGCACCAACATGAGTAGGCAACTACAAGAATAATCATATCAAACTTCAGCAAACCGCAGAAAAGACAGAGCAGCCACCACCACACATGCATAGGCAGAATGAAATTGAAAATCTTATCATACATTCACTAAATATACTTTGAATGGTTTGGTTACCATACCAACGTATGTATTTTTTCCCTCTTGTACGGTAGCCTATATCTGAAAGATTGAAAGATTAATACATAATCTGTTAGTCTTCACTAGCTAAATGGAAACTGTCAAACATCCACAGATATAATACAATTGAGCTTAAAAAAATGACCATCTTATTTCATCTAAAAATTAATAATGGTCACATATCTACAATACATAGGTAACTGTACCTCATGTACTGGTTATACTTTTGGGCTTCTGGGGTCTGACAAAAGCAATTCCATTCATCTTGAAATGTTTCATCTGAATCAGCATATACCAGATTCTTTGCCACTGTCATTAGTACTCGGCGATCTTCCTTCTTGATGCCATGTGAACCATCACACAGCCACCTCCAGACCTGCTGCAGGATGTGGAATATGCACAGAAAGCGCTGAGATTCTGGCCATACAGTCTTCAAGGCATTACGCTCAGCGTCACTGTTGTCTGTTATGAAACAAGCTGGATGCCCTTGTTGGAAAAAGGCAGTCTCACCGAGCACCTTCCTCAGTAACTGAAAACCTGAAAAATATAATGAAAGGTATATTACCATATCTACGTATTCCAA
>NW_026112165.1:537500-555000 GCF_024679095.1 Eriocheir sinensis | reverse complement strand
TTGTGTGAGTAACTAAAAGTGTGATGAATGTGGGTAAACATTCATTATTAAGTGTTACGTAACCAGACACATCCTTACACACACTGGTGTGAGGAACTACAAGTGTGAGGAATGTGGGAAAACATTCATGTAGAAGGGTCACCTCACCACACACATCCTTACACACACTGGTGTGAGGAACTACAAGTGTGAGGAATGTGGGAAAACATTCATGAAGAAGGGTCACCTCACCACACACATCCTTACACACACTGGTGTGAGGAACTACAAGTGTGAGGAATGTGGAAAACATTCATAGAAGGTCACCTCACCACACATCCTTACACACACTGGTGTGAGGAACTACAAGTGTGAGGAATGTGGAAAAACATTCATTAGAAGAAGTGACCTCACCACACACATCCTTATACACACTGGTGTGAGGAACTACAAGTGTGAGGAATGTGGAAAAACATTCATTAGAAGAAGTGACCTCACCACACACATCCTTACACACACTGGTGTGAGGAACTACAAGTGTGAGGAATGTGGAGAAAGATTCATGGAGAAAGGTACCCTCACCACACATCCTTACACACACTGGTGTGAGGAACTACAAGTGTGAGGAATGTGGAGAAAGATTCATGGAGAAGGTACCCTCACCAGACACACATCCTTACACACACTGGTGTGAGGAACTACAAGTGTGAGGAATGTGGAGAAAGATTCATGGAGAAGGGTACCCTCACTACACACATCCTTACACACACTGGTGTGAGGAACTACAAGTGTGAGGAACTGTGGTTTTGGGTGCAAACCACAAAAAAGTGTCTTTTTAACTGAAACAGCGATAACAGCCAATAATTATTGCTGGTTAAGGTCTGGTTAAAGTGGTATATGTTCCACAAAGATCAGAATATGGTTAGTAGTAGTAAATTTAGAGCACAGGAAGAGGGATTGCTTGGCTGAGGTCATTGAGTAAGGCATTGTTTTGAGTGTTTGAACCTGAGTAGGTCATTCTTGGTTCCTTTGCAAAATATTACCCTCACACATTACTTAATAACTAAATCAAACCGTTTATGATATCAATATAATGTGCAACTATTCCATCATACTGAAGGTTGCATTGTATAACACCTCAAAGAAGTGAAACGGAGTTTGTTTACTTACTTCTCAGCTGATTGCGATGTTTACCTAAGTATGTCATTTAAATGCTCCATTTTCTTTTACAATCTTATTTTCTTTCTTTATTTATCACGGTAACTTAACGTATAGTATTTTCCATACTCAAATAAAAACTCAGAATAAAAACATTACGTTTCATTAGCTAACAGACATACACATTGTACGATTGAAATGAATAAAAAAAAATGATTACAGGATTTATGTGACGATGTGACGTCATAGTAATGCATTCGTCTGTGAAGCGTCTGATTGGTCGGCGGAGGGAATGACGCACTCGTCTCTGAGGCGTCTCATTGGTCGCCGGAGGGTATGGTGTTGAGTCAGTATACAGAGTGTAAAAATGCGGGCGGGGCTAATGGCCTGTTTTGTGAAATTGTGAGAGACAGAAGGTGCCTTTCACAACACAGTTCCTTGAGAATGGAGGTCGTTAAAAATAGTAAATCGGGTATTCACTATATAGCTTTTCAAGGTGCTAAGAGGGGAGTAAGGCATTGAAGGATGGGTAACTTAAGTGTTCCAAGACGCGCCCTTGCAGCCAGTTCTCCACATCTCGTATGCATGGAAGTGATCTTTTACACTTCCCTTCGTTGTGCTTTGTTATCCGTTTATAAGTCCAAGTAAGGTTTTCTTTTTAATTTCACGTCCGTTTAGGCCATATTTCACACGCCGGCTCTGGCAATGTGCCGCCAACTCGGGATTACGAAAGGAACGCTGCGGGCTTTCTCCAAAACGGAGGATCATGTTGATTATCATACAGATTTAACTTATCAAGGAACTACCCGCGAGACTCGAGACTTCCTCGAACTTACAATTTCCCTTAGTGAATGTTTTTTTTTACCATAACCTGAAAAAGGCGTGTTAGAACAGAAGGAGGGGAGGAGAAAATCAAAACACTACGTTACTGCGACTCTACGTTGAAGTCGTACAAATGATAACAATATAATTGAAGCGCTGCCTGCGACAAGGGGCCAAGCGCCAAAAGTAAACAAACGAGAAAACTGCATGTAAAGGTAATGACACGGCGTGCGTCGGTCGGTCACCATCGCTTTGCTTTACCTGTCTCGTGTGTCCTAAACAGAGTATATGCAACTATGTGTTATACTTCGTTAGAGACTACATTTTCTTGGCTTTTACTTGATATACATTGATTTCGTAATGTTGAATAACAAAAGAGTTATAAAATGATGAATAATGCAGTGTGTTAAGCAGGAACAATTTTCGGATTTTGAAAGTTTCACATGGCCCAGTAATTACTACCTTGGAAAAAACAACCAATTGATAGACAGCATCTCTTAATAGTTCATTTAGGACAGGTCTTAGACTCCTAAGTAAAAGATTAACTGTACGTATGTTCATTGAATGACAATAATTTTAGTCCTCCCCGCAGGCGCCACCCTATCCGCGGTAGGGAGGGACGACGCGTAACGCTGCCAGGCGTACGACAGCCTCCTCCTTGTGTTACCTTCCACTACACTTCTTCCCCGTCTCTCTCTCTCTCTCTCTCTCTCTCTCTCTCTCTCTCTCTCTCTCTCTCTCTCTCTCTCTCTCTCTCTCTCTCTCTCTCTCTCTCTCTCTCTCTCTCTCTCTCTCTCTCAGAATGCATAGGCACTTACCATTATCACATTATTCATTTTTTTTTATGTTTTCATTTCACTATATTGTAACCTACTAAAAAAAAAATAATCATTTTCATTCTCTCTCTCTCTCTCTCTCTCTCTCTCTCTCTCTCTCTCTCTCTCTCTCTCTCTCTCTCTCTCTCTCTCTCTCTCTCTCTCTCTCTCTCTCTCTCTCTCTCTCTCTCTCTCTCTCTCTCTCTCTCTCTCTCTCTAGTCCTTTAGAATGCTTAGGTAATTACCATTACCACATTCTTATGAATTTTACTAATATAAAAAAAAAATCAATATACCCAATAACTCCTACTATTGTCATAAATCTTACTGGTCAAACACCACATTTCAAACTCTTTGGCAGTGTTTTCGTTGTGTCCTCACAAGTGAAGTATTTTCAAACAACCATAAAATACACGTCGTACAAGTTTCTCTTGATGGTCATCCTTATAGTACACTATTTACTGTGAAACTGGCAGATAGACTGTGATGTTGATTGACGGACTGTGAGGTTGACAGCCGTGCACTGTGTGGTTGACAGACGGACTGTGAGGCTAATTGGCACTGTAATGTTGACAGACACTGGGAGATTGACACCGAGATTGATTGGCACTGTAAGATTGACATTGTGAGAATGGTTGGCACTGTGAGGTTAATACTGAGAAGTCGAGACACTGTGAGGTTGATTGGGACTGTAAAGTTGAAAAACTTTGAGGTTCATTGGCACTGTGAGATTGATCACAGTGTGTGAGGTTGATAGACAAAGTGAGGTTGAGAGACACTGTCAGGTTGACAAAGAGTAAGGTTGACACACTGTGTGGTTGAATGAAACTGTGAGGTTGACAGACACTGTGAGGTTGACAGACACTGAGAATGAGAGACCCTGTGAGGTTGACACAGTGAGGTTAAGGTTGTGATTTATATATCTATTAGCTTTTACTCTTTCTAGGGGTAATAAGGAAGCTGCGGTACAACAAAGCTCCTGTACATATGACGCAAGTGGTTTACAAATATGAATTACCAAATGGAGCCCCGAAAATGTCTTGATTGTTCTCCCTTCTAAAAAGATTCTAAGTGGCACAAGGGAGGAGGAATTACTGTAAAAGGAAGGACAGCTGTTTTTAGAGGTACTACTAAGCTGATGGATGGACAATTTAAAGTAGCTGTCTTGGCGTCCTTGTTTGTACGAAAAGAAGAATGATGTTTTTGTTTTCATCATATCATTCATCGTATATTCATTTTATTTTTTTGTGCGTTGCGTCACTGGAGTTGCAATGATGCCAGTTTGAAAATGACAACGGGGAGACGAACGTGTTAGTTCAGCTATCATAAGTAAGTGTCTTTGTTTGATAAGAGAATATTTTTAAGTTTTAATTATTTTCGATTTTTTTTATACATCAACCTTTAACTGTATATAAATAGCATATGAAGGTTGCTATTAAATATATTCAGCGCCATATGACCACTGTAGTTCCTGCGCCATGACTTGATACCCAAATTAATCAATCATTTTTTTATTATATTACTCCTGCAAGATTGTTTTCCTTTTTATAGTGTATGCTTCGTCACGGCAGCTGTTGGGACGCCTCCACGAAAGCCCCAAGACAAGCATAAACATCAGACAAGTAGCCGTCAGAAGCGTCCTTGTTTTCTAAGAGGGAGAGGGCGAGAGAGATTTAATACTTTGTTCTGTATCATTAATCAACCGTGGTTAGAGTGGCCCTGGCAGGAAGGTTTATCTCGCGCGTGTGTGGGCAGCGAGATGGTGCGGCGCGGACATGTGTGTCGTGAATCATGTGCAATGTGCGTGCGTGTGTGTGTGTGCGTGTGTGTGTGTCGTGATATAATGTGTAATGGGTGTGTTAGGGAAGAGATCGAGTACTATCTCTTTTTTTTCTCTCCTCCTCCTCCTCCTCCTCCTCCTCCTCCTCCTCATCATCATCATCATCATCATCATCATCATCATCATCATCATCATCATCACCACCACCATCACCATCATCGTCATCCTGTCTCATCTCCTCCTCCGCCTCCTCCTCGTCCTCCTTCCTCCTCCTCCACCTCTTTGTCCTCGTCCTCCTTCCTCCTCCTCCACCTCTTTGTCCTCGTCCTTCCTTCTCTCCTCTCCTTCTCCTCCTTCTTCTTCCTCCTCTTCCATAAAGCACTGAGAAACACGGAAAGGCCCATGCACCTGCCCGCCACACAGCCCCTGGAGGCCCCCCCCCCTCATCCCCCGCCCCCCAATAATTAGCGTTAGTCTCTCTCCAAACTAGCGGCGCCGCTCTTATTAGCAGCGGTGGCCTGACCCTGAGACGCGTGCTGCCACCTGGCCCGTGTATCCTGAGGCGTGAACTTGCTCTCAGGCTTTTCTTGGGTCTTGCCTTTTGTGAGTTTCAGAGGCCGTGTTGTATCGTTTTTCGGGACCAAAGGGTCGGGTAAGGATGATAATCGGGCACAGCATGTTGCAGACCTTGCCCTAATCTATTCATTATTTTTCAGTTACAAGACGTGGATAACCAGAATATTATAAGAGTGACAGAAAAAGTGTTTCGTGCTGCGAAGATAGCGTGACGAGAGAGAGAGAGAGAGAGAGAGAGAGAGAGAATTTTCTATCAAATGTATTTAATAATATGATTGGCAATGTAATGAAGGCAACTAATAATTCGTTTCGTCGGCAGTCATTAGTGTTGAAGATAACACTCATACATACCGGTCGTCAGCCTCCCTCGGACGGTCTTTCCTCCTCCCTATAACTTTAGCTCTTGTAATAGGGAGGATTAAAATTACTCTCTGGTACTTATTACTAGGGCAGTTTGATGCGGGAATTTTCCCCTCTCTTACCTATAATGTCTTTCTTAATACCACAGAACACGTATATTTGGTAATTAGGAAAATCTTGATCAGCATTCTAACTCCGTCTTTTACTCATAATGTCCTCGGTCTATTTTTATACCACAAAACACCTAAATTTAGTTATGAGAATTTGGATCGTTACATGTTATCAGGAGGTCGAGGGCGAGCAGTCATCGTAGCTCATTGTCTGGGTCACGATTCGCCCTCAGCTCAGCTCCTCAGATCCTTAGTACTGATTCTTTAACTTGGTAACGATCCAACGTTCGATATCGGAGAGCAGGAATGTGATAATTATGTAGCCCCGTGGTATATGTATGTTTAGGTTTTCTCCTGGCCACTGATATATAATGGAGTGCAACTAAAACACATCAATAAATAGGTATGTTATGATATGTTCCTTTGCTAGTCATATGTTCCTTTGCGAATATCCTCCTTTACCAATCACACATTCCTCCACGAAGCCCAAGTAGCAACAGTTAAAGAAATAAATGATGAAAAAAATACAGCCCACGATTCCATTCGATCTATACGTAGCTAACAACGCGGCCACCATGACATCCTGGGTACAGCTTCTCCTCGCTTCTATTTATTGTTGTGATTCTCAAAGTGATTCCGATTCGCCCGTGTATAAATAAATGCCTCCGCGTCTGGTATTTATTTGATATTGAAAGACAAAAGTAATCGTCATTGTAAGTTTTTTTCCTCCGGTGCTTTTGAGAACAGTAATGGCCTCTTTGAAGTTATAAATGACCCGTGTGTTAATTTGATATGGACGAGGAGGAGAAGGAGGAGGAGGAGAGCGGCGAGGGGGAAAGAGGAAGGAGATAACTAGCAGGAACGACGAGGGCGACAAGGACGATTTGGAAGAAGAAGAAGAAGAAGAAGAAGAAGAAGAAGAAGAAGAAGAGGAAGAAGAAGAAGTAGGAGAAGAAGAAGTAGTAGAAGAAGAAGAAGAAGAAGAAGAAGAAGAAGAAGAAGAAGAAGAAGAAGAAGAAGAAGAAGAGAAAAGAAGAAGAAGAAGAAGAAGAAGAAGCAAAATAAGTAGGAGAAACTAGAGAAGTAACAGGAGAACAGAAAGAAAGGAACGAGGATTAGGAGAAATAGCAGGACCAGAAATAGGGAGAGGAGACTAGGAGGAAGAGTAGAAGAGCATAAAAGGAAGAGTAGAAGGGGAACAGGATAAAAAATAGGGAGAAGAGAAGTAGAAGGAAGGACAGGAGAACAGAGAGGAGGAAGAAGAGGAGCAGAAAGAGCAGAGGAGCAGAAGTAGGTAGAAGAGAAAAAAAAAGACGAGGAGGAGGACAAAAAGAAGGCTCACAAGGATGAAAACGAGAACGCATACGAAGACGAGGACGAGGGTAAAATAGTCTAACGAGGAAAAGATGTAGCCAAAGATTGAAAACGATGACTAGAGTAAGAGAACGCTGACGAGGCAGAGGACGAGGACGAACAGAAAGACAAGTATCAGGATAAGAAAGGAAGTCTGACGAGGGTGAAAACGAAGACCAGTAAAAAGACACCGACGAGGACAAAGACGATTAATAAGGGAAGCAAGAGGATAGATATAAGGAGGATGTTTGAGGCGGGCGCGGCAGGGATGGGGTCTGTGGTGGGGCCGCTCATTTCAATACAATAGCCGCGGGAAGGAAGGAAGAAAGGAAGGTCGGCAGCGTACACCTGGTGATGAGAGGCGTGCATACCTGCCTCTAAATTAGTCCAGGTGTGTGTGTGTGTGTGTGTGTGTGTGTGTGTGTGTGTGTGTGTGTGTGTGTGTGTGTGTGTGAGACAGCCTTTATGTAGATGTGCTGAGGAAAGAAAGAGAATAATAAAGAAAGGAAGGAAGAATGAAGGAGATGAATGAAGGAAGAAAGAAAGGGAGGAATGACTGAGAGAAGGAAGGAAGGAAGGAAGAAAGAAAGACCATGAAGTAAGTAAACAGAAAAGAAAGTGACCAAAGAAAATGAAACATTTAAAAGAAATAAAAAAAGAATGAGTAAAGAAAATGAACAAGAATTAAGAAAAGAACAAGAGATAACATTTATGGAAGGAAGAGAAAGACAGTGAAAGAAAAAAATGAAAGAGAGAGAAGAGAGATCAACGCTAATACACATCTTCCCCAGTTTACGGGCGTCGGTATATCAAAAGCTTTTCCCGGACGCAGCCAACGCGGAATCATTTTGCGGATTTAACAAGAGAGTATTAATGTCCGACGCTATTCTTTTGCGGGACTGTGAAATTTGCCAAGAAAGGAGGGCTTGAGGAGAGGAGAGGAGAGAAAAGAATTGGAGGGAGAAAAGGAGGGATGGAGAGAGGAAAGGAGGAACGAAGGAAGAGATGGAGAAAGGAGGAGGGAGATGGAGAGATGAGAAGATAAATGGAAGAACAGAAGATTGGAGGAAGAAAACGAAGGACAGACAGGTAAGCGTTGGACAGGTGTGCCGGCCTGACCAGGTCGTGTGTTGGTGTGTCTGAAGTAAGTTAGAAGTCTCTCTCTTCCCATCTCCCTATTTCTTCTATACACTGCCTCCTCCTCTCTCCCTCTCCCATATCCTTCACTTATCTTTCCTCATTTCTTGAAGTCTATTTTGTTCCCCTACAGTTATTCTCCACAAAATCGCCCTATTTTCATGCGGTCTTCGGTGTCAGGCACGTATCCCTCTTTCGCTCTCTCTGTTTCTCACCCTCTCACTCACTTATTTTCATTTCCAGTTGCTCCACTTGCTCTTTCATTATGCGTCTAGTTCAGGTCCTCGCCCTCCTCTGCTGGTCATGGATGACCACCTTGGCCCAGGAGTCCTGGGTCATTGCACCCGTGGGCCTTGCCAATGATGAGGACAGCAAGGGCGACGTCCCACGCCCGGACGGGTCCTCCCTTATCCCGACAAGTCCGTACGCGTCAGAGAGGACCAGGCTGCTGGGCATAGCCCGGTTATGCCTCCAGGACGCCGTCGCCCTTCGGGGCAGGAGCTACGCACATCAGGAGGTCCTCACAAGCCTCCTGCAGCAGCAGGACAGTTGGAGGAAGGCCTTGGAATCCCAGGGCCAGAGACTCCTCCAGCTGCAGGAGCTCCACCAGGAGCTGCTGGGCAGGCACTTGGTCTTCGCCACCCAGTACGCCACCCTGGAGGAGGATCATGCCGCCCTTCAGCGGCAGCACACAGGACTGCTGGACGAAACGTTCCCGCTGCGTGCTGCCCTGGAGAGGGACCGAAGGGCCGGCGAACACCTCCGGCTGGAAAATGCTCTCCTTGCCTCCTCCCTCCAGAAAACACGCCAGGAAGCTGCCGCCCTGCATAGGGTTATCCAGGCACAAGAAATGGCGAGGAAGGAACAGGAGAGCACAAGGCTGAATGGCATGAATGACGAGATAGAAGAGCCAATTGAAAATGTCAGTGATGAAGATGCCATTGGCATGAATGACGAGATGGAAAAGACAATTGAAAATGTCAGTGATGAAGATGCCATTGGCATGAATGACGAGATGGAAAAGACAATTGAAAATGTCAGTGATGAAGATGCCATTGACATGAATGACGAGATGGAAAAGACAATTGAAAATGTCAGTGATGAAGATGCCATTGACATGAATGACGAGATGGAAAAGACAATTGAAAATGTCAACGATGAAGATGCCATTGACATGAATGACGAAATGGAAAAGACAATTGAAAATGTCAGTGATGAAGATGCCATTGACATGAATGGCGAGATAGAAGAGCCAATTGAAAATGTCAGTGATGAAGATGCCATTGACATGAATGACGAAATGGAAAAGACAATTGAAAATGTCAACGATGAAGATGCCATTGGCATGAATGGCGAGATAGAAGAGCCAATTGAAAATGTCAACGATGAAGATGCCATTGGCATGAATGGCGAGATAGAAGAGCCAATTGAAAATGTCAACGATGAAGATGCCATTGACATGAATGACGAAATGGAAAGACAATTGAAAATGTCAGTGATGAAGATGCCATTGACATGAATGGCGAGATAGAAGAGACAATTGAAAATGTCAGTGATGAAGATGCCATTGACATGAATGGCGAGATAGAAGAGACAATTGAAAATGTCAACGATGAAGATGCCATTGACATGAATGGCGAGATAGAAGAGACAATTGAAAATGTCAGTGATGAAGATGCCATTGACATGAATGGCGAGATAGAAGAGACAATTGAAAATGTCAGTGATGAAGATGCCATTGACATGAATGGCGATATAGAAGAGACAATTGAAAATGTCAGTGATGAAGATGCCATTGACATGAATGGCGAGATAGAAGAGCCAATTGAAAATGTCAGTGATGAAGATGCCATTGACATGATTGGCGAGATAGAAGACAATTGAAAATGTCAGTGATGAAGATGCCATTGACATGAATGACGAAATGGAAAGACAATTGAAAATGTCAGTGATGAAGATGCCATTGACATGAATGACGAGATAGAAGAGACTATTGAAAATGTCAGTGATGAAGATGCCATTGACATGAATGACGAGATAGAAGAGCCAATTGAAAATGTCAGTGATGAAGATGCCATTGACATGAATGGCGAGATAGAAGAGCCAATTGAAAATGTCAGTGATGAAGATGCCATTGACATGAATGGCGAGATAGAAGAGACAATTGAAAATGTCAGTGATGAAGATGCCATTGACATGAATGACGAAATGGAAAAGACAATTGAAAATGTCAGTGATGAAGATGCCATTGGCATGAATGACGAGATAGAAGAGACAATTGAAAATGTCAGTGATGAAGATGCCATTGACATGAATGGCGAGATAGAAGAGCCAATTGAAAATGTCAGTGATGAAGATGCCATTGACATGAATGACGAGATAGAAGAGCCAATTGAAAATGTCAGTGATGAAGATGCCATTGGCATGAATGACGAGATAGAAGAGCCAATTGAAAATGTCAGTGATGAAGATGCCATTGACATGAATGACGAGATAGAAGAGCCAATTGAAAATGTCAGTGATGAAGATGCCATTGACATGAATGGCGAGATAGAAGAGCCAATTGAAAATGTCAGTGATGAAGATGCCATTGACATGAATGGCGAGATAGAAGAGCCAATTGAAAATGTCAACGATGAAGATGCCATTGGCATGAATGGCGAGATAGAAGAGCCAATTGAAAATGTCAACGATGAAGATGCCATTGACATGAATGACGAGATAGAAGAGACAATTGAAAATGTCAGTGATGAAGATGCCATTGGCATGAATGACGAGATAGAAGAGCCTATTGAAAATGTCAACGATGAAGATGCCATTGACATGAATGACGAGATAGAAGAGACAATTGAAAATGTCAGTGATGAGGATGCCATTGGCATGAATGACGAGATAGAAGAGACAATTGAAAATGTCAGTGATGAAGATGCCATTGGCATGAATGACGAGATAGAAGAGCCTATTGAAAATGTCAACGATGAAGATGCCATTGGCATGAATGACGAGATGGAAAACACAGCCGAAGATGTTACAGACGAATGAACCAGTGCCTGTTCGGGCAAGATTTCTCACAAAAGCCTGTGACAGGCCTTAGACCCGGGCCTTGAGTTCGCTGTCTGGACTTGCATTTCTTACATTTCTTACATTACTTAAAACCTTTCTATCTATGAGTAAATCGTCCTGAAGGTAATATTTGAATCACAGAGTTTTACATTCAGAGTTACATGCCAGAGCGCGCGTCCCCCATCCCGCTGCCTCGTGCCGGGGGTGTCAGCCGCCCCCGCATCGGCCGTGGCTGTGCCCAGCTCGTCCCAAACCGACGACTTCACTCACCTCGCTCTCGCCCGGTTTCCTGACCACGCCATTCATTATCTAAAAAAAGCTGAGACCGCCATCGTCTTTCTGGGAAAATTCTTGCATCACACTAGCATGAATTTGAAACAATACTATGAAACCAAATGTACGAAAGTGAGAGATAAATAGAATGGCGCATAAACATTTTCCTGCACCTATTTCCTTCAGCTCCTCATACTGGCTGTTTTTCCTCCATGCAGGAATATTAGCGGCTGATAAATAGATACAAATAATTAAGTAGAAGGTTGAATAGTAACATACAGATAGATAGATACATAGATAGATAGATTGCCAGGGAGATAAATAGTTCGATAGAAATATATTGGAAAGAAAGGAATAGAGAAAATAAAAAAACGATAGAAGTGTTTAGGTAGATATATAGAAGACGGAATAGAGAACTAAACAGATCAAGGGACACAATGACAAGCAGACAGATAGACAATTAGATAGAAAAGTATAGAAAAAAAAAATAGAAATCAGTACTTGACCTGACATTTCATATGCACCCATTGCCTTCTTGCCATCTATAGTCTTCCCAATATAAAGGTGGGGTGAGAAAGATAAAGGAAGAGAAAGACCAGAGAGATAAAGGAAGGAAAGGAGAGAGCGAAAAGAGGAAAGGAGGAGGAGGTTGGCGTGGGAGGAAAGAGTGGAGAGAAGGCAAAAACAGAGGGGTGGAGGGAGGAAAGAAGGGACGAGAGAGACCTAAGAGAAAGAGGAGGAAGCAGGGACAGAGAACAAAAAGGTGGATAGACGTAATAGACATAATAGACGGGTGGAGAGACGGAGTGTACGAGAAAGCGAATGAAAGGGAGAACAGAGAGCCAGAGAAGAAAGTGGAGAAATAAGAGAAAGGAACAATATATGAAGGACAAGGACAGATGTTGAAGATAAGAATGTAGATAGAATAATAAGAACAGAATGAGGAGGAGGAGGAGGAGGAGGAGGAGAAGGGAAAGGCGAAGATGTGTCAGCCAGGGCGTGTAGGAGCTAATAAAATGTGGCGGTTTATGCGGTTGTGGGTGACAGTTTAAAGGTCATTACGATATTTTGGCCCTTGGGTACATCTGGCTACACTCTTTTCATGACACACAAAAAAAGTAAAATAAATGGAATACAGTAAAATAAAATAGTAGAAAATAAAATAAATAAATGATTAAGTAAGATTGAAGGAAACATACATCTGGCTACGTTCTTTTCATGACGCACACACAAAAAAAGTAAAATAAATGGAATAAAATAAAGTAAAATAATAGAAAATAAAATAAATAAATGAATAAGTAAGATTAAAGGAAACAAACTTCTTTCATTGCAATGCCTCGTCTCTCTCTCTTCCTCTCCTTCCTCCATCCGTCTCTCCTCCGTCCCTCCTTTCCTCCTTTATAAAAAAAAAAAAAAAAAAAAAAACTAGGAGGGGAAACTATATGATTTTCTTCCTGCTCACCGAAGCGTATCACACCAAAACATACCCCGCTTTATATAACAAGAAAAACACGTCGATTTGAATTATAAAAATGAATTAATACATTTTTTCTTCTTGTGGCGCTGGGCGGAGGCGAATGTTAATAAGATCTCAAACAGTGATATGGAGGTGTATTGTTTCGGCCACATAAATAAAAGCAAAATTGATTTGTATAATAATAATAGATTCGATGCTTTCTCGTGCACTGGCGGCGGGATATGTTGAAATAAGACCTTGACTGGGACACAACACGGACTTAATGCTGCTTTCTCCCTTCCCCAAAACAGCCCAGCGTCTCTTTCACAATGACTCTGGAGAGGAAAATAATACTGCGAGTGGGTCTTCCCTATTCATAAACTACAGCTCTCCTTCCTCATGTTTTATCTTTTAATTCCAACAGCGCTTCACTTGATCGGGACAGTCTTAATCCTGCTTTCTCCCTTACCCCAAAAAGCCCACCATCTCTTTCACAATTGTCGTGCCGTTCATGGGCACTCTTTTTAATTAATTATGTAGGTTCATTATACCTCAAAGTAGAATTAATTATTGATCATTTAAACCACAGAGTAAAATTAGTAGTTTATTCACCCAGTCTTATAAGGCACCATTATCGCACACAGGATCATCACCTGTCCAAGTAATATAGGTACCACGACTGTAAGAAAGTTACTTGAGGTAATTATTGTTTAGGGATTCTGATGGTGAACTAAGGGTCATAGGACAGGGTCCACTTATTAGAGGTTAGCTTACATCACTAATTACACTTGTAAATACCATGAACACAGGTTAACATTAACACCTTAACCTAGCATGCACACATGGCAATAAGTAGCACCAACATAATTGTTTCCACCCACACGGGGAAACACAGACTCCACCATTCCACACCTTAATTAAGTCCTAACTAAACTAGTGAGTGTTTGCGCTTATCCATTGTTACCCCTGAGAACAACACACATACCACCCTTTTGGCCTTCTCCTTTCCTTCCTCTCTTCACACACCCTGCCACAGGCAATCCCCCACAACGCAGCTTCAAAAGTGTTTACTGCTGCATGTTGGCCTTGGTCTGGACGACGCCCGGCTTCCCATCTGTCAGGCTTGCCTTTGGCGCACCTGAAAGGGGCGATGTCGCTCGTGAGAATCCAGTCTCAGTTATAGTATTATAGCCAAAGTGAGTTGAAGACCGTGAACAGTTCTTTCCTCACCTGAAAGGGGCGATGTCGCTCGAGAATGAGCCTGCCCCACAACCTAGTGCGAGGAAGGGGCGTTAGTCTCGGCCCCAAAATGCCTTGGTGTGACGTCACGGAGTGACAAACTGACCGCAGGTTAGGCCTGCTTGAGACCTGAGATTTCCTTGGTAGGCCTCCAATATCAATATAAGGTCTCTGGTATTTTATTTCCATTATAAATATTTACCATTCTCCTGCAATAATTAAAAGAAGGCAGATTGACCACTTTTGGCAACGATACCCTGTTTTGACCCCTGACACCTCTGAATTTTGTTGACACTACAGATTGTAGGGGAGATATGGGAGCACAACAGCCCTTTGTTTCAACACCCATCTCTTCCTCTCTCTCTCTCTCTCTCTCTCTCTCTCTCTCTCTCTCTCTGGTTTTCTCAAACTTCTTTCTCTCTCCTCATACTCTTTCATGTTTTCCTTCTCTTGTGTACTTCTCTCTCTGCCGAGAAACCCATACATATATAATTGGTTGCAAACACCCAGGTTAACTCTATTTATATGGGGAAAAATACCATTACAATTGTAGTACTTTTCGGGCCATTACACAATGACTGGAGAGGAAACTAATATACTGCATTTCAACGAGTGGGTCTTCCCTTTTCATCATAAACCACAGCTCTCCTTCCACTTAGATTATAGTTTCATCTTCACTTGATCGGACACATTTTAAGGCTTTCTCCGACACCCCAAAAGCCCAGCATCTCTTTACAACGGTTCTGGAGAGCAAAACAACTCTGCATTTATATGAGTTGGTCCTTGAAACAGAAAAAAATGTACTTATTGAGATTTATCTAATTCAGTTAGATAGCACTTTACTTGAGCGAGACACACACTTATTCTGCTTTCTCCTCACCCCCAAAGTTCAGTATCTCTTCACAACGACTCTGAAAAGCAAACATGAATGCATATATACGCATTTGCTTTTTTCCTCATAAATCACAGCTCTCCTTCAACTTAGCTCCTAAACAATAAGAAATGCATGTACAGGTTTTCGCCTCAAAACCACGTCACTTCTTTTCGAAACGCTTCTCAAAACACGAAAAAAACCTCAGCTTTTTCATAATCCGGTCTGCTCGCGCCTGGCTGGCAGGAAATGTTTAATAAGACTGCGATGCAGTGTTTGGCCGCGGCGTTACCCGGCCCGAGTGTTGACCCTCTGGCTGCCCGGGGGAAGTCGTTGGCTCAGCCTCCTCCCTCGGCCCTGGGGTCATGGGTCTCATATATAAGGCCACGCGTCGCCTTTATGCGAGTGCGAGCTGTTTCCGCGAACACAGACCTGCTGATGTGGACGCGCCTGACAAGCAGGACCAGACACACGCCCTCCTTAGCGGCGATCCGGGGCCAAGCATTAGACTTTCTCCTAATTTACTACAGCGTTAAATCGGAACCCAGGGGCGAGGGTCCTGAGCTGCTTGCATGAGTGGGCGGGGTACACACACACACACACACACACACACACACACACACAGACACACACACACACACACACACACACACACACACACACACACACACACACACACACACACCATCGGCCAAACTAAGCAGCTGGTGGGAGTGACACGTAACCCCTGAAATAATATGCAGATTTATAATTTTCATCAAGTATTTTGCAACCAATGTGTAAGGCGATACAGCACTTGACTTTCAGAGACACGCCCACGCTGGGTATAATCTAATTTTCGTTTTTAGGATATCATTTGTTTACGTGTAATTATCCTCTCTTAGTATTTTGCGTCTGCAGGGTGAGGTGTTGTTGTATGGCGGTTTCTCATCTATTGTTGTTCTTGTTTTTCTTCCCTTCTTGCTTTCTTCTACTAATTTTCTTGTTTTCCTTGTTTTCTTAGTCTTCTTGTTCTTATTCTTATTCTTCTTGGTCTAGTTTTTTTTCTTGTTTTTCTTCTCCGTGTTCCTGTTCTTCCAGTTCTCGCTCTTGTTCATCTTGTTCTTGCTGTTGTTCTCCTCTTATTGTTCCTTGCTAAGACGCGCCCACACTTGAGTTTATCTAATCATTGCTGGAGACACCATTTGTTTGCAACTAACTCTCATCTAGTATTTAGTATCTTCTGTGTCAGGGGATGTAGAATAGTCGGCTTGCAAAGACAGACGCGCCTAGACTAAGCATATCCTATTATCATTTTTAGATATACTATCATGTGTAAACTAATTTTCGTCTCTTAGTATTACGCATCTACGGGATAAAGCGTGGCAGTAGAGTTAACTTGCTGAGGCGCGCCCTTACTTACGTATTCTTAATCATTTCTAGAGATATTATTTGTTAACAACTAATTATCATCTACTGTTTTGATTCTGTTGTGTAAAGAGATGTAGTATAGTCGACTTTTTATTCTTTTTTTTTTTCATTCTGCTTATGGCGCAAAGACCTGCAAGGACAGACACACCCACACTGAGCATTCCTAATCATCGTTCCTGGAGATATCATTTGCTTAAGACTAATTATCATCTCAGTATTATGCGTCTACAGGACAAGGTGATGCAGTAGAGACGACTTCGTAACAAACGCCCTCACTAAGTACTCCTAATTACCACTCTTTATAAATACCGTGTTCCTCCTGCTAATGACCATCCTCTGGTATCTAATAATTTCTAGGGATATCACTTGCTTGCAACTAATTTTATCATCTCTTAGAATTATGCGTCTACAGAGGAGAGTATCAAGACACCTCTCCACCCTTATTTGACCTCTCTTTAGGCCTCTCGTTCTTGTTTTCTTTTCCCGGAGCTGCGTTTGCGAGCTTTTCTGTTGCTGTATTTGTATTTTTGTCCTTGACCTGCCTCCCTTGCTGTACAAAAAGTATTATAGCATAGTTGACGCGCCCAGCTAATTCCTCCTGATTATCACTGTTTATAAGTACCGTGTCCTTCCTCCCTAACGATCGTCCTGTAGTATCTTCCATCCGTTGAGTGCAAGACGTATTGTTGCTCCAAGCGGGCGGGGGAGATGCACGAGTCGGTACATGCGGGTTGTGTTGACATGGGACGCGCCCTCGCTGAGCACATCTAATTATCATGGTTTAGAGGGACTGTGTTTGTGGGGGGGAGGGGAGGAGGGACTGTGTTTGTGGGGTGGAGGGGAGGGTTGAATGTGTGTGTATGTGGTGGGGGATAGGGGGTGAATGTTTGTGTGGGGAGGGGGGTGGATGTGTGTGGTGGGGGAATGTGTGGAAGGAGGAGCTAATGTGTGTGTGTGTGTGTGTGTGTGTGTGTGTGTGTGTGTGTGTGTGAGGAAAGTATAAAATAAAGTAGAACAAGAAAAAGAAAGAACAGAAAAGAAATATAATGCAGTGAGTTATCAAGAACAAGAACAACAAAAACAAGAAGGCAAGAGCAA
>NW_026112165.1:427500-532500 GCF_024679095.1 Eriocheir sinensis | reverse complement strand
GGAACAAAATAGGCCCTAAAACACTCCCTTGTGGGACACCAGTAGAAATATTTCGAGTGGAAGACTTATGGCCATCATATATTGTGCACCGAGATCTGTTTGTTAGGTAGTCTTGAAACCAGGAGTGCAGAGGTCCTCGTATACCATAGAAATATAATTTGTCGAGTAGAATCATGTGGTTAACGGTATCAAAAGCCTTTGAGAAGTCAACAAAGATGGATAAGACTGATTGTCTAATGTTAAGGGAAGAATACAGAAGAGAAGAAAACATACTGAGGGCATCATAAGTGCCATACTGGCATCTACCCAAGATTTTCTTGCTATCAAGATATGCAACTAATTTATTTTTCATTAATAATTCAACTATTTTAGAGAAGGGAGAGGGTGGAAAGGCAATTGTTGGGCACACTACTGGGGCCAGATTTGGGCACTGGCGTGATATTTGCAGTTTTCAAATCGGAGGAAACTTGCCAGTGGATATTAATTGATTAAAGAGCAATGCAATGGGGTAAGTAATTTCCTCAATATTACGTTTAATTATGTAAGATTTCATTAACATTTGAGTTTTACTTTTGAGAGTCTTGATAACATTCATCACGTCAGCAGAAGTGACTGGCAGGATAACCGTTTGAGTTTTGGTAATTTCCGTGGAGGAAATCAGTGGCATTCTAGAAGCAGAAGGCAGTGCATCATTGAGCCTGGCTGCAATTTCACTGAAATGTTCATTAAGAGCTTCAGCCATTTCTTCTGGCTTAGTAAGTGTAGAATCTTTATGAGATAATGTTGTTATCATTGTTTTGGTTTATGTCGACCTGCTAATTCATTGATAGTTTGCCATATTTTCTTGGTATTGTTTCTAAAGTTACTGAAAATTCTAATGTAGTAATTATATTTAGCTCCTCTAATTAATCGTGTACGATGGTTGCGATATAATTTGTGTTGTGATTGACAGTTTCTAATTTGTACATGTTAAATAATTTACTTTTGTATTTTATCGAGTTAAGTATTCCTGATGTTAACCATGGGCTAGACAATCGTTTGGCAGTTACAAATTTAACTACTTTAGAGAAGTGCTTGTTATATAATTCATCTAAGGTTTCCATAAAAATGTTGAAGTTTACATTTATGTCATTAGAATTAAGTGTAACATTCCAATTGTTTACAGATAAACTAGTGGTAAACAGGTTATGTTGATGTCTATTATAGTGTCGATAGACTATTTTATGCTTTATGCAAAGATCAGAGATTACTGCAATATGTAGGAATATGGGGAGGTGGTCAGATAATTGGCAGTGGATTATTCCAGAGGTAGAAGGTGGAGTTAGTCCAAATGTGGTCGAGGAGTGAGGTTAGACCCAATTTAGTTTTATCTGGAAATCTAGTAGGACGAGAAATGTGCGGGAAATAATTCAAAGTCTTCATAGAATTCAAAAAGTGGTTAGTTGGTTGATGGGAAGAATGTTCTAGGAGATTAATGTTAAAATCCCCAAGTAGGACAGTGTTGTTATTTTTAAGAAGATCATGAGATAGTAGGTTATGTAAAATATGTGTGAATCCTTCCACTCCACTATACTTACTGTGCGGTCTGTATATACAATATCTATGTTAAATTTCTTTCCCACTTGTACTAAGCTAACACTTTATTTACTCCTTTATATATTACACTTCATGGTTTTAGACACCAAAATGAAAATAAATGTTGATAATTTAAAGATAACCGAAACTGCTTTATGCGTTGGAATAGTTTAAGAAATCGAAAATAATACCAATGACCGGGCATATATACTACCGCACATATAATAACATTCCTTTTTAAATAGAAAACACTACCAATCAGAGAAAATCTATAGTGCTTCATATTTATAAGACAAGAAATAAGACAAGAAATCGCTATCATCTACTTCTCAACCCAGAATATCAATGCACACTACACGGTTCTTTTAAGCAAGCCAGAAATCCACAGCGAGCCATCTCCTACTCAAACCTCGACGCTACAGAAGCCAAATCACGAGCAAGAGAAAAACCCAATAACCCACAACGCAACATCTTCAAAGGCAAACCAGAAATCACCACCGAACCATCACCCAATCACACCTCGACGCTACGGAACCTAAATCACGAGCAAAAGAGAGATAGACAAAGACTCACAAACCCACGACGCTAAATCTTCAAAGGTAAACCATAAATCACCACCAAGCCGTCACCCAATCAAACCTCGACGCTACAGAACCCAAGAGAGAGAGATACACACAAAACCCACAGACCTAAATCTCGAAACCAAACAAATACAATCTTAAGGGAACTAACGCCCGGTAATTTAGCCACCAACACGCTCGCTAAACGTCACCATATAGGAAATTACTCGAGAAAACATCGTCCAATTGAACCCTAATAGCGGACGACATTGACTGAGGCGAGCAAATATAAAATCAATGGAACACCTGCGCGAGCCCTGATGAGACACCTTGATGCCTCGACGTAAGCAACAAATGGGAAGCAACGAGCAGAAGGATGAAAGGGAAGAAGGAAGGAAAGAACAGGAACAAGGGAAGAGGAGATCAGGTAGGAAGCAACGAGCAGAAAGGGAAGAAGGAAGAAAAGAACAGGAACAAGGGAAGAGGAGATAAGGTAGGAAGCAACGAGCAGAAGGATGAAAGGGAAGAAGGAAGGAAAGAACAGGAACAAGGGAAGAGGAGATAAGGTAGGAAGCAACGAGCAGAAGGAAGAAGGAAGGAAAGAACAGGAACAAGGGAAGAGGAGATAAGGTAGGAAGCAACGAGCAGAAGGAAGAAGGGGAAGAAGGAAGGAAAGAACAGGAACAAGGGAAGAGGAGATAAGGTAGGAAGCAACGAGCAGAAGGATGAAAGGGAAGAAAGAAGGAAAGAACAGGAACAAGGGAAGAGGATATAAGGTAGGAAGCAACGAGCAGAAGGAAGAAGGGGAAGAAGGAAGGAAAGAACAGGAACAAGGGAAGAGGAGATGAAGGCAGAGTGAATGACAACCATAAGAAAGGAAGGAAAGGACAGGGGAATAAGAGAATGAAAATGAATGAATGAATTAATGAATGAAAATGGAGAGTGAAGAAGGAAAAAAGAGAGCAAGAAAATAAAGGGAAGGAAAAAAGGAGTCAAAGAAATACTAGGGAGGAGGAAGAACAGGAACAAGAAAAAGTCAAACAAAAACAAACAAAAATAAAAAGAAGATTGAACAGCGAACAGGTGGAGGACAAAGACATGAGGGAGGAGGAGGAGGAGGAGGAGGAGGAGCAGGACATTGTGATACTCTTTTATGACGCACGAGAAGCCGATTTTCAGCCTAATGAGTCGTGATGGTAATTGATGGGCGGCTTCGCATCAGGACGCGGCCGCAATTAAACAGTTTGGGGTCAGGGGCCGAGGCGGCGGCGTGCTGGGTCAGAGACGACGACCCGATGCAGGCTGTTGCACTTTCATCTCGCTCTTGTTGTTATTCTTGCTCTTGCTCTTCTTGTTTTGTTGTTGTTGTTCTTGATAACTCACTGCATTATATTTCTCTTCTTTTTGTTGTTGTTCTTGTTCCTCAGTTCTTGTTCTTCTACTTCTGATTCTTTCTTTCTGTTCTTCTTTTTGTTGTTTTTTCCTCGGGCTGCACTTGTTCTACTATACATCGCTTTTCCTTTTATACTTCACTTCCTTATGTTCTGTTCTGCATTCCTCTCTTTCCAGTATCTTCTTCCTCGTCCTCCTGTTTCTCCTCCTCCATCTCCTCCTCTTCTTGCTTCTATTAATCTCTTCTTTCCCTTCATTCAGTTCTTCAACGTCATTACTCTCTCGTCTCTTCCTCTCTTCTTGTTCTCATTAATTTCTGCTCTTCCTTTCCTCCATTCTTCAACATACTTGCTATCTCGTCACTTCTTCCTTCTGCTCTTGCTCCTATTAATTTCATCTCTCCCTCCCTTCAATCTATTCTTGCACATCCTCGCCCTCTCGTCCCTCGTCTCGCCTGGTGTCTCGTCTCTCGGTGGGCTTCAATTTATTCTAATGTTTGTGTGTTTGTCTACCTCTCTTTTTTTTTTCTTGGGTTTCTTTTTGTCGTGTTTGCATGCTCGTAACTCGACCCGGCCTTGTTCTCTTCCCCTCCCTCTCTCCCTCCCCCTCCCTCTCGCCCCCTTCCTCCTTCCCTTCCTTCCCCGCGACGAGTAAGGGTCTGGAGGCAGCGGGCGAGTGAGGAAATAAAATAGAGTTTAAAGACTATCATATTTCCGTCCCACGTTCAGGGCAGAGTCGCTTTCCTTCCTTCCTTCCTTCTATGAGTGAGTGAGTGAGTGGGTGAGTGGCTGACTGACTGATTAACTGGCTGAATGGCTGACTGAAGAGAGCAAGAAAATAAAGGAAGGAAAAGGAGTCAAAGAAATACTAGGGAGGAGGAAGAACAGGAACAAGAAAAGTCAAACAAAAACAATCACAATTAAAAAGAAGATTGAACAGCGACCCGGTGGCGGACAATGACCTGAGGGAGGCGGCGGGAGGAGGAGGAGGAGGAGGACAGGATACTCTTTTTATGACGCACGAGAAGCCGATTTTCAGCCTAATGAGTCGTGATGTCTTGATCCTCTAGCGTGATTAAACAGTTGATCAGCGGATGCAGACGACGAAAGAGTATAGCGAGAAATCACGTCAATTTCTGAGGTCGAGGAAGAGTGAGGCGAGGATTGCAGGGACGAAAATAACTATGATTACCCTTTGCTCTTCTTTTCATATCATCTGCTTTTCTCTCCACAGTTCACCACCTGTTCTTCATCTCGTCTAATATATTTTTCTTATATTCTTTCTCCTTCTTTTATTGTTCTCTATTCTCCTCTTCAGCCGTGGTAATCCGAAACAACCGTAATTAATCTCCTTTTCTCTTCTTTTCATATGGTCTCCTTCACTTCCTCGCAGTTCACAACAAACTCTTTAGTCTCGTCTAATATTTTTCTCATTAGTCTCTTCCTCTCTTCTTGTTCTCATTAATTTCTCTCCTCTTCCTTTCCTCCATTCTTCAACATACTTGCTATCTCGTCACTTCTTCCTTCTGCTCTCTTGTTCCTATTAATTTATCTCTCTCCTTCATTTAATTCTTCAACGTCATTACTCTCTCGTCTCTTCTCCTCCTCTTGTTCTCATTAATTTCATACGCATACACACATTTTAAACATACATTTCTTCATACAGACAGACAGGTAGACAGAAAGGTAGGGACACAAATGCTCTTCACATAAAACACACACACACACACACACACACACACACACACACACACACACATCTTTTGTCTTTTGCATGCTCGTAACTCGACCCGGCCTTGTTCTTTCCTCTCCTCCATTCCCTCTCCACAAACACAGTCCCCTCCTTCCCTTCCTTCCCACAGACCCTCTTAAAATAGCGAGAGTTTAAAGACTATCATATTTCCGTCCCACGTTCAGGGCAGAGTCGCTTTCCTTCCTTCCTTCCTTCTATGAGGAGGAAGATACTACAGGACGATTAACTGGGAGGAATGGCTGACTGACTTATAAACAGTGATAATCAGGAGGAATTAGCTGTGGGCGCGTCAACTATGCTATAATACTTTTTGTAGAGAGAGGGAGGCAGGTCAGAGAGACAGAGAGAGAGAGAGAGAGAGAGAGAGAGAGAGAGAGAGAGAGAGAGAGAGAGAAGAGAGAGAGAGAGAACGAGAGGCCTAAATAGAGAGGGGAGGAGGAGGAGGGTGTGAAGGAAGTCTTGAACTCTCCTCTGTAGACATAATTCTAAGAGATGATAAAATTAGTTGCAAGTCTTGATATCTAGAAAGTATTAGATACCAGAGGATGGTCATTAGCAGGAGGACGGTATTTATAAAGAGTGGTAATTAGGAGTACTTAGTGAGGGCGTTTGTTAGAAGTCGTCTCTACTGCATCACCTTGTCCTGTAGAGGTCGAGGAAGAGATGATAACACAGGGAACACTCATTTTGTTGCAAAAAAGACTTTTCTATAGTCAATTTGAGTGTGCTGATTTCAAATCTGAAATCGGTTTTTGTCTGCAAGCTACAGGTTTTATGCAATTTGACATTTTTATTTATTTCTTAAATTTTCTTTCATCTTCATCTGTGGTAATCCGAAACAACTGTACTTAATCTCCTTTTTCTTTTTTTTCATATCATCTCCGTCACTTTCTCTCACAGTTCACCACCTGTTCTTCTTCATCTCGTCTAATATATTTTTCTTATAATTTTTTCTCCTACTTTTATTGTTCTCTATTCTCCTCTTCAGCCGTGGTAATCCGAAACAACCGTAATTAATCTCCTTTTCTCTTCTTTTCATATGGTCTCCTTCACTTCCTCGCAGTTCACAACATATCTTTCTTTTAGTCTCGTCTAATATTTTTTTCTCATTATTTTTCCTCTTACTTTCAATTGTTCTCTATTCTCCTCTTCATCCGTGGTAATCCTTTTCAATACTGCGAGGTGGGTGGATAAGACAGGTAGGTAGGGAGGGAGGATAGTACGTGCATCAGCGGACCGGAGCCTTGAGGTCTGTAGCAGCGGCGGGTCGGGGCGGCCAAACAAAGCATTGCCTCTGATTATCACTCGAGGCTTTAATTCGCCGCGTGATTGGACCAACAACTTAGCCGCGGAGAGGGCGAGAGGGACGTGATGCACCGGCCTGACTACGCACTGGCGCCATACCCTCGACACTTACATACATACGTCCACACATACACACATACATACCTATAAACATACATACACATTCATATATACATACAGACAGACAGGTAGACAGAAAGGTAGGGACACAAATGCACGTAGACATAAAACACACACACACACACACACACACACACACACACACACACACACACACACACACACACACACACACACACACACATTTAGCTCCTCCCCTTCCACACACACATTCCCCCCACCGCACACACATCCACCCCCCTCCCCCACACACAAACATTCACCCCCTATCCCCCACCACATACACACACATTCAACCCTCCCCTCCCCCCCACAAACACAGTCCCTCCTCCCCTCCCCCCCACAAACACAGACCCTCTAAACCATGATAATTAGATGTGCTCAGCGAGGGCGTCCCATGTCAACACAACCCTGCATGTAGCGACTCGTGCATCTCCCCCGCCCGCTTGGAGCAACAATACGTCTTGCACTCAACGGATGGAAGATACTACAGGACGATCGTTAGGGAGGAAGGACACGGTACTTATAAACAGTGATAATCAGGAGGAATTAGCTGTAGGGCGCGTCAACTATGCTATATCACTTTTTGTACAGCAAGGGAGGCAGGTCAAGGACAATATTACACATCCAGCACTAGAAAAGCTCGCAGACGCAGCTCCGGGAAAGAAAACAAGAACGAGAGGCCTAAAGAGAGGTCAAATAAGGGTGGAGAGGTGTCTTGATACTCTCCTCTGTAGACGCATAATTCTAAGAGATGATAAAATTAGTTGCAAGCAAGTGATATCCCTAGAAATTATTAGATACCAGAGGATGGTCATTAGCAGGAGGAACACGGTATTTATAAAGAGTGGTAATTAGGAGTACTTAGTGAGGGCGTTTGTTACGAAGTCGTCTCTACTGCATCACCTTGTCCTGTAGACGCATAATACTGAGATGATAATTAGTCTTAAGCAAATGATATCTCCAGGAACGATGATTAGGAATGCTCAGTGTGGGTGTGTCTGTCCTTGCAGGTCTTTGCGCCATAAGCAGAATGAAAAAAAAGAATAAAAAGTCGACTACTACATCTCTTTACACAACAGAATCAAAACAGTAGATGATAATTAGTTGTTAACAAATGATATCTCTAGAAATGATTAAGAATACGTAAGTAAGGGCGCGCCTCAGCAAGTTAACTCTACTGCCACGCTTTATCCCGTAGATGCGTAATACTAAGAGACGAAAATTAGTTTACACATGATAGTATATCTAAAAATGATAATAGGATATGCTTAGTCTAGGCGCGTCTGTCTTTGCAAGCCGACTATACTACATCCCCTGACACAGAAGATACTAAATACTAGATGAGAGTTAGTTGCAAACAAATGGTATCTCTCCAGCAATGATTAGATAAACTCAAGTGTGGGCGCGTCTTAGCAAGGAACAATAAGAGGAGAACAACAGCAAGAACAAGATGAACAAGAGCGAGAACTGGAAGAACAGGAACACGGAGAAGAAAAACAAGAAAAAAACTAGACCAAGAAGAATAAGAATAAGAACAAGAAGACTAAGAAAACAAGGAAAACAAGAAAATTAGTAGAAGAAAACATGAAGGGAAGAAAAACAGAACAACAATAGATGAGAAACCGCCATACAACAACACCTCACCCTGCAGACGCAAAACACTAAGAGAGGATAATTACACGTAAACAAATGATACCTTAAAAAAACGAAAATTAAATTATACCCAGCGTGGGCGTGTCTCTGAAAGTCAAGTGTACTGTATCGCCTTACACATTGGTTGCAAAATACTTGATGAAAATTAGCTGTACGCACACGCCTCTCAGCGAAGATAATTAGATATAGTCAGTGTGGCGAGTCTTTGCGAGTAGGGTATATTGCATCACTTGACATAGTACGTAGATGCATGTTACTAGGAGATGAAAATTAGTTGTTAACATATCTATATACAGTGATGAATAGATACACTCAGCGTGGGCGTGTCTTGGCAAGTCTAGTACGCTTAATCATCTTACACAGTAGATTCAAATGACTAGAAGATGAAAAATAGTTGTTAACACATGCAAGATTTCAATAATGATAATCAGATATACTCCTCGTGGGCGCATCTTTGTAAATCTAGTATAACAGGAGATGAAAATTAACTGTTAACACACGCAAGCTCTAAACAATGATAGTTATATATACTCATCGTGGGAGTGTCTAATGTCAACACAATATCGAGTGTTCAGGATTGTGTTTACCTTCTCCAATACTTTCCAGCAGCCACTCGACGCATGATACTAACTGATGGTGATGGTGCAAACATTCGCTGATAAAGGAGGGCGAGGAAGGAACACAATCGCAGGAGGAAATGATAATAATTGAAGTCTTTTCCTTTTAATACTGTGAATGGTAATGATAATCGAGCACATGATATCTCCAAACAGTGATGATTGTGTGTACTCAGTGCTCGGTCAAGTCATATTGCGTGGATGCTTCTGAAATGAGTAATAAAGATACGTTTAAATAAATGCTTAATCACTGCAATCTTAAAGTCTTCCTGAAAATTGCGAGGAAAAGTCTTCATTGTTCGTGGCGGTAATATATTTTGGGGTTAAGATACAAGCTTTTATATATTCGCTCGGTGAAAAACATAACTCTTCTCCCAATATGCTTCCGAAATGGGTATTAAAGATACGTTTAAATAAATGTTTAATCACCGTAATCTTAAAAGTCTTGCTGAAAAGTGCGAGTAAAAGTCTGCAATGCTCGTGGGTGTAATATATTTTGGGGTTAAGAGTACAAGCTTTTATTTATCCTCTCGGTGAAAAACATAACTCGTCTCCCAATATGCTTCTGAAATGAGTAATAAAGACACGTTTAAATAAATGCTTAATCACCGTAATCTTAAAAGTGATGCTGAAAAGTGCGAGGAAAAGTCTACAATGCTCGTGGGTGTAATATATTTTGGGGTTAAGAGTACCAGCTTTTATTTATCCTCTCGCTGAAAAACATAACTCGTCTCCAGGTATTTTAAGAGCTTGTTTACACTCGTTTTCGCCGTCGTATATTGAGGTCAGTGTGTGGGAACATTGTGCAACGCGTCTGGCTGTACCTCGCCCTGCCTCGGCCTTGTCCCTCAGCCAGATACCCGGTGAGCCTCCCTAACCTAACCTGAGCGCGTTCTCACGATCTCTCTACTTGTATGTGGCGGTACTCTTGAACAGGGAAGCTTGCGTTAGGTTAGGTTAGGTTAGTAGTCATTTAGGTAAGTTTTGAATGCGAATCACAATGAGAGTATTTTCCAGAACAACCCGTGGTTAGTTTCGAAGCTACAGCCGAACATTTTTACTCAGGGACCACATACCATTTCAGAGATTCAGAATATGCACCCCACCCCGCCCCGCCCCGCCCTGTACAACACCCAGCACCCTGACCCACCCTGACCCACATCTCCACCAGCTCTCCCCGACCCCCCAAGGCCCCCTAACTAGCTCCCCCTCACCCCAATCCCCTTGTTATGCGACACTTGCTTTCTGTCTATTAACTGGCTCTCATCTCTTCCTTCCCGAGACCAAGATCAATAAATCTGCATATTATTTCAGGGGATTACGTGTCACTCCCGCAGCTGCTTAGTTTGGCCGATGTGTGTGTGTGTGTGTGTGTGTGTGTGTGTGTGTGTGTGTGTGTGTGTGTGTGTGTGTGTGTGTGTGTGTGTGTGTGTGTGTGTGTGTGTGTGTGTGTGTGTGTGTGTGTGTGTGCCCCGCCCCGCCATGCAAGCAGCTCAGGACCCTCCGCCCCTGGGTTCCGATTTAACGCTGTAGTAAATTAGGAGAGAGAAGTCTAATGCTTGGCCCGGATCGCCGCTAAGGAGGGCGTGTGTCTGGTCCCTGCTTGTCGGGCGTCCATCGGCGGGTCTGTGTTCGCGGGCAGCTCATTCATAAGGCGACGCGTGGCCTTATATGAGACCCGCTGACCCCGGGGCCGAGGGAGGAGGCTGGCCAACGACCCCCGGGCAGCCAGAGGGTCAAGCACTCGGGCCGGGTAACGCCGCGGCCAAACACGGCATCGCAGTCTTATTAAACATTTCCTGCCAGCCGGGCGCGAGGCAGTTAACCGGATTATAGAAATGCGGGTTTTTTTTCGTGTTTTGTAAAGCGTTTCTGAAAGAAGTGACGTGGTTTTGAGGTCAAGAAAAACCTAATACATGCATTTTCTTTTGTTTAGGAGCCTAAGTTGAAGAGAGCTGTTCTCCTTTCTCATCATGCTCTCTTCCTTTCTCATCCCTGTCATTGAAGCTGCGAGCGTGATAACACGATTAGGTGGCAATTAGAGAGAGAGAGAGAGAGAGAGAGAGAGAGAGAGAGAGAGAGAGAGAGAGAGAGAGAGAGAGAGAGAGAGAGAGAGAGAGAGAGAGAGAGAGAGAGAGAGAGAGAGAGAGAAAGAGAGAGAGAGAGAGAGGAGCGACAGAGAGAGAACTTCAAGTAACAGCTACACAAGGCATACAGACAAACAAACAAACACACACACTCTCACCTGCGTTGTTTGGTAGCCGTTGCAACACTGTTTATCCGGCGACCTACCTGAGTGACCATTGTTCTCCTTCACCTGTCGATGCCCAGGTAAGAGGCAGCGCCGGGGACGACTACTTACCATAATCACCTGAGTCCTGCATCGCTGAGAACACCTGGGGCGGGTAGGCATGAATGTATACAGGTGTGTGTGTTTGTGTGTGTGTGTGTGTGTGTGTGTGTGTGTGTGTGTGCGTGTGCGTGTGTGGGTGTCTTTTCCAGGTAAGTAATACTCGATGTCAGTATTTGAATGTGAGAAATGTGAGAATTCAAAGTGGAAAGTGAAAGTAGACAGACATACAGACAGATAGATAGACAGATAGATAAATATAGACAGATAGATGGATAGATAGAAATACAGACACATATAGATAGATAGATAGACAATCAGATAGATAGATAGGCAGCCAGATAGATAGACAGACAGACAGATAAAATGTGAGAGAAAGAGTTTAATTGTCCAGAATGTTGTCATGTTTCAAGGTATCTAGTTATGAGAAACTTTTAATGTGGCTTTAAGAAAAAATATATATATACACTGAGCAACTCCATCGGAACACTGAAGCGCCTGCAGCACGAGTTATGTTGTCATTCGGCGTTGCTGCGGGGTGGTAATAGTAGTAGTAGTAGTAGTAGGAGTAGGAGTAGTAGTAGTAGTAGTAGTAGTAGTAGTAGTAGTAGTAAGAGGTGGAGGAGGAGGAGGAGGAGGAGGAGGAGGAGGAGACGTTGTTGTTGTTGGTGATGGTGGTTGTGGTGGTCGTGGTGCTGGTGACGTTTGTGTGAGTGGTGATGGTGATGGTGGCGGTGGTGTTGGTTATAGTAGTGGTGGTGGTGGTGCTGCTATTGCTTTTGTTAGTGCTGTTCTTGTTTCTATATTAAGTTCAGGTTTATATTATTTTTTGTTTACAAGGTTTTCGCAACTAGCAACACTGGAGATGTAAGTTTTTCATCATCACGTAACGTCTGCTTTAAAATTGTACATCATTATTCGTTTAATGACATTTTGCTGCCTGAGTTACACGTTCATGCCTGCCTGCCGTGTGATCGTGACCACGTCGTTCCTGCTTAAAAGTCATCACCCTAACAGGGTCGCCGAGGCACACGGCACGCCGCGCCTGCCGAGCCAAGAGCCGGGCTGATTTAACGACGGAAGCGGCCATGCGTTTGCTTTCCCGCCATCCCGAAGAATGCTCCTGCAGCAACACCTTAAACACCCGGCCACTTTCGGTACCAAATCACGCCGCTCGGTCTGTGGTACGTGCCGACTTGCCCGCTTAACTTGTTCACGTCTGCGCACCAAACAACGCTTGAGGGGATACTAAGAAAATAACCTGTGTGAAAAAGGGAGGCGAGTGCGAGTATGCTGCCGTACGCTATTAGCAGTAACGGATTAAGATAACGAGCACCTGTATACGAGAATTAAATTACATGTGAGGAAAAGATTAAGTCTTATCAGAGGGAGTATTGCTAACACCAGAAAGACAACAAATTAAGCAGCATCTGCTGCAGGTTTGAAACTATCGGATGAAGATACGTAGATTGGTGGAACTTCTATTTAGTACACCAGCAAGTTTACTTACTGCAGGAAACGGATATTAGGAGTAACGAAGTTTATGATAAAGATAAAATGATAACAGATGATATATAATGGAGAGATAAATATAGTGCAATCTTTTAGTCCAGTACGAATAAAATGAACTGCACCTTCATAAGGGAAGCACAATTCAAAGACAAAGTACACAATGAATGGCTAAAAATAATATAGTCGATCCACAGTCACTTCTGAAATTATTCCAGCACTTTCTCCTTTTTGAGACCTGAGTATCGAATCAGGGCGGGGCTGAGGGCGCCGCACGTTGCTTACAGTCTGAGCGGGCCCACCTTAGGGTCGAACAGCGGTGCTCGGTGAGGATGCCCAGGAGGCGCCATGACGGAGACTTCTTGCTAAAGCGAAGATGTTGATGGTCATGATGTTCCAGATGACGATCAGGCTGACGCCCCAGGAGTGTAATGCTTTCAAAGGTACAACCTGGAGGCAGTGAAAAAGCTACAGTGGAAAGCACAATGAAGACGGATACAACGTGATGTGCTTTGCTCGCAACACAGTATATCAGCCTTTGTCACCTTGTGGCGCAGAGGAGGAAAACGGTAAACAGTAATACACAATAGACCTCCATTCTGCCTCTAGTAAAGGGACCGGAAGGAGAGAATTATAAAAGTCGCAAATTGCCTATAAAGGTGGCGGGAGGCCCTCTCGACAGAAGGGTTATCTTGTTGTCCCAACGCCCTCCAGCCTCCAGTCTTCTTCTTCGTCTTTGTATTTCCGGTTCTAGTGAGGGATTTAGTGTACTATTATAGTTGTCTCCGTACATACATTTCTCATTTCATCGTTCCTAGAGCTTCTTGGATGGCTAGTAGATTTGTTGATAATATTCGAAATATAGCTTTAAGTCTTATTGTTTATAATTAGCCCTTCTTTTCCCTTTTTTCATCATTTGCTGTACACACACACACACACACACACACACACACACACACACACACACACACACACACACACACACACAATCACACAATCACACACATCGCACATAACAGCAAATAGACAGACAGACGAATGCAAAATAGTTTTGGTGGTGTTACTCTCCTGCTTTATGTTGAGCGGTGGTTTGAGTTCGTGACATTTGTTGCTAGAGTAACAGTTTATGTGTGTGTGTGTGTGTGTGTGTGTGTGTGTGTGTGTGTGTGTGTGTGTGTGTGTGTGTGTGTGTGTGTGTGTGTGATATTGAAATCAATAAATTGTTTTTTTTTTTTTTTTTTGTCTAATTAACAAATTCATCATAACCAGCTTTTTCAAATTTCTCTACTCTAATTGCGTTATCTGTAAATTTTTATTAATTTGAATCGGAACTAACGACGCGCCGGGCAGATTAACCCTCAAATGGACATTTGGCGACATGAAGTCAGGTGTGAATCGTTTTTATTTCCTATTATTAATTTTAGTAAAGGAACAGACAACCGTTGATGTACACTGTAAGACTTTTCTCTGAGGTTACAGATCATGGCGTCGGTGAAGCTCAGGGCCCGTATCCCTCAAACCTGTCAGGCGCCCAAGTAATCTTTTATATAGGTTAGTTAGGGTTAGGTTAGGTTAAAGTTTAGTTAACAGGGCTTTCTGGGTAGGTGTTTGGGGGCATTCCAGGGGTAGTTTAATGACCTGGTGGTAGTGTGACCCTTCCTCTGTGCCATGAATGCGAAGACCCCTCATGGAAACCTGATTAATCTCCTCTTTACGGCCTGGGGAATAAGTTTATGTGGACGTGGAAGCAGTCTGGAGAATACCTCCTCCCAGATCGCTGTCTTAAGGAAATATTCTAGTGTATAAGTTTAGGGTAATGGTGACCTGCTTATTCTCGTGATGGATTAGCGCTCAAGGCGATAAGGATTGAAGGGTAAGTGATCAGAAACGGAGGTGCCCAAGTACACATATTTGACAGGCTTGCAGGCGTTTGGGGTAAGTTTTTCCAGGGGGAGTTTAATGACGCTGGAGGTAATGTGACCCTTCCTCTGTACCCATAAATGTGAAAAAACCCTCATAAAAATTGATTAGTCTCTTTCGACCTTCTGGGAATAGTCTGCGCCGAAGGTGAAAGCGTATAAGAATACTCTCCCAGATCGCTGTCGTAAGTGAAAACATTCGTCAGTGTTTAAGAAAGGGGAAGGTGACTGTTTAATTCTCGCCGATGGATTAGCGCTAAGCGGGCAAGGATTAAAGAGTGAGGGATCAGGAAACGAAAGCGCTCTGCGGTCGTGTCGGGGCAACAACAAGGTTCAGTCGCTGCGTGGGCGGAAAAAATACACGCGCTGATATAAGCGTTGACGTAAGCGGCTTTGTTCTTTATGGTCTGAAACGAGGGCTCTTTGAAGTCTATGTGCACATAGAGTTAATATAGGCACAGTGAATGCATAGCGTCTGAGGTGCCTTGAGGGGCCAGAGATTATGCCCTTGGTGGAGGCGCACATACGGGGAAACAAATATACACCACACAACACGTGCATGCACCTGATTTTTTTTAACGTCGTATCAATCTTAACAGTGAAGTATCTGATGTGTCTTTTTTTATTACCCGCTTTTGAAGGCGTGGTTAGTTGGTTTTGTTGATTTCTTTATTGATTATTATTTTCTGATCACGTTTTACGACTTAGTTTGTAATAAGTCGACTTAAATCTGTGAAAATCCGACACTTCTTAGTAACTCTGTCCAAAAAAAGGAATTAAAAAGCCAAACGAGCCACTTAACTATTATCATGTACTAATCTAAACTATCTAAACTAAATCTAAACTCAAGTAAACCTAATCTACAGTGGTGTTCCACAGGGCTCTGTCCATCACCCGCTCTCTTCCTGTTATTCATCAATGATCTTCTTTCCATAACAAACTAACCTCTCCACTTATACGCCGACGACTCCACTCTGCATTATTCAACTTCTTTCAACAGAAAAAAAAATCTAACTTTAACTATGCTAAACTAAACCTAATCTAACTATAACTACGGTAAACTAAAGCCAATCTAACTATAAATACGCTAAACTAAACCTAATCTAACTATAACTAAATCTGAACTAAACCTAATCTAACTATAAATACGCTAAACTAAACCAAATCTAACTGTAACTACGCTAAACTAAACCTAATCTAACTATAACTAAATCTGAACTAAACCTAATCTAACTATAAATACGATAAACTAAACCTAATCTAACTATAACTAAATCTGAACTAAACCTAATCTAACTATAAATACGATAAACTAAACCTAATCTAACTATAACTAAATCTGAACTAAAACTAATCTAACTATAAATACGATAAACTAAACCTAATCTAACTATAACTAAATCTGAATCAAAACCTAATCTAACTATGCAAGGCTAATTAAACTAAACTAATCTAAGTATAACTAAGCTAAAACTAAACCTAATCTGGCTAAAATAAATCTAATGTAAACTAAATCTAAACTATCTACTATTACGATGTTTAAAAAGGCTGTCGATCGTGGAAACTGTTCTGCGTGGTGACTGGCGGATGTTCTCTCTCTATTGTTCTGCATGACCTGTTCTTGTATCAGCCCCTCCCTCATCCCTCTCTTCTGTTTTCCCTCTTTTTGTTTCCTTTATTTCTTTTTTCTTTCCCTCTGTCGTTTTTTCTTTTAATATTTTTTTCTTTCTTTCTTTTTTTTTCTTTCTGTGTCTATTAATGTGTCTGTGACCTGTATTTGCATCAGCCCCTCCCACACCCCTCTCTCCATTTTCTCTTTTTTTCTTTCCTTTCTTTCTTTCGCTCTTTCTTTCTTTTATTCTTTCTTTTTCTTTTTCTTTCTAAATTTTTATTCTTTCTTTCTTTCTTCCATTTTCCGTTCTTTCCTTTCATTCTTTCTTTCTATAATTTTCATTCATTCTTTCTTTCTCTCTCTGTCTCTCTATTTATCTATCTATCCAGGCAGGCGCCCGTATGTACAAAGCGTTACCCAGGGTGGGAGGCGGACTGTAAGTTGCAGGGACTAAAACGTTTTTCATGGCCACACAATAACAAGCCTCCGCCACTTTTATTCCTTATGTGATGGAAGAGGATATAGTTTTTTAGGGTTTTATGGGGGTTCTCTTTTTATTTATTTGTTTATTTTGTTTGTATTTGTGTGTGTGTGTGTGTGTGTGTGTGTGTGTGTGTGTGTGTGTGTGTGTGTGTGTGTGTGTGTGTGTGTGTACGAGGGCAGCGTCAAATCCAGATGACTTTAGTGTGGTTAGATTTTCCATCGCGTTTTGGGGAGAGGGGGCAAGTTATGGAGGTTCTGTTTCATCATGTATTGTTTTATTTTGCGTGTTTGCGTGTGCGTGCGTGCGTGTGTGTGTGTGGGCAAACTCAAATCCAAATGACTTTACTGAGGTTAACTTCTAATTGCGTTGGGAAGGAGGGGTAGAGGTATGGAGGTTCTGATTTCTTTTTTTGTGTGTGTATGTATGTGTGTGTGTGTATGAGCATCCGTATGTGTGTGCGAGGACAAACTCAAACCCAGATGACTTTCCCGTGGTTAGCTTGTCCATCGCATAAGGGGAGGGGGGAAGGGGGGGCGGTGCTTTGGCCAGACCCACCAGTCAGACCCAACCAGAGCTTAAACTCCACATCACAGCCAGCCATACCCTTTGATGTGGCTAAGGGTGCCGAGGTGGTGGAGGCCGTTGGCGTGTTCGTTGCGCGGTATTCACTTTGCTGTTTCCATAATTTCCTTGGCTGCATGTTTCGTGTGTGAGCCCTCGCCGGAAACTCACTAATTATGGGTCTTTAGTGAAAGTTTGACCTGCTCTGTATTGTCAAGTTATTGGGAAAGTTAGTGTATGTAGGTAGGTAGAGTGCGTGTATGTTTGGTAATCTAATGTTCCTCATAAACAAAGACAGAACACACACACTCTCTCTCTCTCGTTCTCGTAATCTAAGTTTCTATCTATCTACCTATATCTATCTCTATCTGTATATCTATTTATCTCCATGGCTTTCTTTCTTGCTTTCTATCTATCTCTTTCTCCATTATTCTCATTCTGTATCTCTGTCCATCTATCTAACTGTCTATCTTTCTACTTTTCAATCTATCTATCTATTTATCTTTTATCTACATGGCTCTCTTTCGCTTCCCATATATACATATCTATTTCCATGAATCTTACTTTGTCTATCCAATCTATATATATACCTATCTATTTAACTATCTATATCTATCTATTTCCATGGCACTCTGTCTATCTCTATCTCCATGTCTCTCTATTTCCTTATCTATCAATCCATCTATCTATATTCACAGCTTCCACAGACTCGCTCCCTCCTGCCCAGGCTCCGTAGTTTCTCTGAGTGGGTTCCTGTGTCTGGCTGTCAGGCGGGGACACACTGGGGGGGCGTTGAGCGTGTCCTAAGTTTTAAAGGGACAACAAGGGCCGATGTGCACCTTAGCGAAGCAGGAGCATGAAGGGCTGCAGGGGTAACTGGCCTCGTGTGTGGGGGTGGGGGTGGGGGTGGGTGGGGATGGGTGTTGGGGGGAAAGGGGGCGGTGTGTGTGTGTGTGTGTGTGTTGGTGTGTGTACGTGATGTTGTTCTGTATGACCTGTGCCTGTGTCAGACTCCCCTCCTTCCCTCTCCTTTTTTCTCTCTTTTTCTTTTTTTCTCTATTTGTTTGTTTGTTTCTTTCTCTCTCTCGTTCTCTCTTCCTTTTTTCTTTTGTTCTTTTTTCGTTTCTATCTTCCTGTCTTTCTCATTCATTCATTTATTTTCTTTTTCTTTCTCGCTTTGTCTGTCTCTTTATCTATTTATATCTATCTCTCCATCTATCTGTCTATCATGTCACACACACACACACACACACACACACACACACACACACACACACACACACACACACACAACACACACACACACACACACACACACACACACACACACACACACACACCTGGGCAGGGTCAAACCGCCGCCCAGGTCGGTGAGGGCGGCGTTGAAGGCCCTGAAGTAGGCGTCCTTGGCCCGCGCCTCGGCCCGCCGTCGCACGCCCGCCTCCAGACACACGTTGAGGAGGTACACCAGGTCGAAGGTGCCTTGCGAGTACCTGGCGGTGGCCCAGTCGATGATCTGCCAGGGGACGGAAATGTCTCAAACAACAACCGAAAGAATGGAAATATCTCAAACATCATCATTTTAAGTACAAGATATGTCCATTTCTTTTAGATGAAGCATATAACATCATTCCCAGTGCGTTGAGGCAAGTGTTAGATTTCATATACAAGCTATTTGCAGAAAGTGTTATGGATGTGTAAATGGGATGATATTTCATGGGCTAAGTAATTATCATAATTTATTCTTCTATTGTCTGATGATGCGTGTTTTACAAGCACAAGCGTGATGGAAAACTAGAGGTGGTGCAGTTAACTCACAAACCCAAACACCGCTGCTAGACTCAATACTTGGGAGAAACCTCAACACTTGCTAACACTGTAAGACACCTGAGACATAATGATAGTCACCTGTGACACTTAGTAATATATATATATATATATATATATATATATATATATATATATATATATATATATATATATATATATATATATATATATATATATTGTACACCAAGGAATATAATGGTTGTGGATCAAGATCTTAGGGGAAATAAGGAGAGGCATATGAACTTATGGGTAATGAGATAGATATGAGACCGAATAGAGGGAGTATGAAAGGCCAAGAAGGAAGGATAATTTGTTAAGAAATTATGTTTACTGCAACGCATGAATAACGACTGACACATATGGAGATGATGAGTTTGCATTAAACAGAGACAGCCCCCCTCCCTCGTGACCCCCCCACGTTACCTTGAGTTCGGTGCCACCGTCAGGCGAGCTCCGGAAGAACAGATTCGACGGCTGCAGGTCCGCGTGAATCATCGTGGCGAAGGGCTCGATCGGCTCCAAGCTATTCACAACGAACGCTGGCGCCACGGCCTCGTACGAGTCCAGTTTTTGCAGGAGAGGAGCCAAGTTTTCGTCCCTCGACCACTCGTCCCGGATCCTGAAGCGAGGGAGGCAGCCAAGGGGTGAGGGAGTCTGTGGCGAGGAGCAGCATCTCATAAACTGACAAACAAACATTAGTAAACCTAAACACTTATTCCTCCCTGTATTCCTCTTCATGTTCGGTGCCTCGCTTACTCGCCCTATGTCTTATTCATAGTCTTAATTACTACGTTCGATGAAAACAAGGTAGTGAGGGTAGAGGACAGTGAGAGAGGAGGGATGGAAGGCTTCAGACAGGGAGGACGGCTGATGAATTTGGTGAGTGAGGAAGACCGGGAGGCAGGAAATTAGAGCCTGATGGAGTGAGGAAGGGACAGGAACGTGGAGTAATGTGGAACGGCTCGCTGAAGGCCGCACGCTGTGAACAATGAGACAAACGGGACGAGGGACCGAGGCACTCTGTGGATGCGAGAAATGGCAAACAAGGGAGGCCGTGAAGGGAAATGGAAGCATGGCCGACCTGCGATGAATAGAGGGATTAGAGGAGCTTATGGGTGAGCCTCGGGAGCTTACGGATGCTGGGTCAGGGAGATGAGAACGAACATGGGATAGAATTCAAAGATGAGAAAGAGGATAATGTAGAACCGACGCAAGGATGATTGGCAAGGAATTGAAATGTGGGAGGGTAAGGTTAAATATTTATGAAGCGAATTGGAAAGCAAGATGAGCACTATTCAAAATATCACGTGTACAGGATGCTAATAATATACAGTCTGACGTGAACATGAATGATGGATAAGATTAATTTAGAGGCAGGAATATATGAATAGAATATTTAGGTAAAGGAGATAGGAAAAACAAATATATATGAATGTGAAACTTATAAACAAGAAAAAAATATATGGCGAGAAATACAGATAGACGTTGGTAGATATATTTAGACAAAGATAAAGAAAAGAAAAGAAAAGAAGGAAAAATAGAGGGATAAACATATATCTTTACAGCAACGGAACCATCTCAAGGGCAACAAAAACAGGAAAAAAAAAAGAAAATAATAAAAGATAGATAGATAAACAAATAAAGAAATGGAGATAGAAAGATGGATTGATAAACGGATAGATGTAAATAGATAAATTGATAGATTGATAAACAGATAGACAGATAGATAAACAAAAATTACAAACCACCAAGTCATAATTACCTTCAAAATCCAAACTTAGAAAAATAAAAGAAAGCAATCGACAGAAAAATAGATAGATAAACAGATAACAACACCCCGTCATAATTACCTCTGGAACCCAAGCTTGGTAAACATAGAAATCCCGGGACTGCTGACGGAGAGCCTTGGGAAGCAGTCCGGGAAAGCCGTGGGGAGGTGTGTGTTGGTGACCCGCTTGTACGCCAGCACCGTGCCGTGTAGAGACCCGACCTTTGCCGCCACCTCGAGCACCTGCGCCTCCCCAAGCCCCTCCGCCACTGTGTTCAACTGTCGGAACGTGTCAGGAAGGGGAGGAGAGATAAAAATGGAGAACGAGCAGAAGGAAGAGAAGGTGCTTGGGAGGAGAGAGCGGAGAAAGAATAGAAGGAAGATGGAAGTGGAAAAGGAAGAGATGCAGGGGAAGAGAATAATCGGTAGAGAAAGAACAGAAGAAAGAGGAGGTTACAAAAGGGAAGAGAAACCAGCGGAGAAAGCACAAAAGAAAAGGAAGGAAGAGGATATACAAGAGGGAAGAGAAACAAGCGGAGAAAGAACAGAAGGAAAAATGGAAGAGGAGGAGATGCGATGGAGGAGAGAAAGCAGTGAAAGAGGAAGAGGAGTAAGAGGTGGAGAAAAGAATAAGAGGAAGAGGCGGAGGAAGTAAAGAGAGGAAGAGGCGGAGGAAGGAAGAATAAGAGGAGGAGATAAGAAGAAGAGTAAGAGGCTGAAGAAGGAAGGAAGAAGAGCCAGCGGAGGAGCAAAGGAGAGGAAAGAAGAGAAAGAGAAAGTGGAGAAGTTTTAAAGTCCTTTCCATAGCATAATTAAACCCATCCCGTAACCACTACCTGCCCTAAAACCCACCACTAACACCACCTAACCAATCCACACTCCGCCACCTCCACCACCACATCCTTAACCTCCACTAACAGCCTCTCAACCACATTCCACCGACACAGTCTCACTTAATTCTATCATCAACACCTCAACCACAACCCAACGCCACAAGCTTATCAACACCCAATCAACCAACAAAGCTTAACCACATTCCACCACCACAGTAGCAACACACCATAAGCAACTCCGCCTAACCACAGACTCACACTCAACCCACATCAGTTAGTACTTGCCGCCCTATGGTCTAACCCACAACCCACAACCAACAACCGCCAAGCGACTCCGGCCACACTCACAGTCAAGAAAGAAAGGAACTCGTCCTCCAAAATGGTCTTGATCGTAAATGTATTCGTATGGAAGTAGAGGCTTTTCATAACGATTTTGGACACTTAAACGAGGAAACTCTACCCATGTACAGGTTTTATAGAAGACCGGTTTTCCTTTATTTTGCAGAGGAAGACTTAATCGTGGACGTATTCGTAGGGAAGAGGCTTTTCATAACGATCTTGGACACTTAAACGAGGAAACTCTATCCATGTACGGTAATTTCAGAGCGTTTTCTCTTAATTTTGCTGAGGAAGACTTAGTTAATTTGGCAGGCCGTTGTATTTTCCACGAATATAGGATTTCTATGGAGTCTTGGCCCGGCATCAACCAATCACGTGACAAGAGGGTGGTTAGCGGGATTAATTAAAGCCGGTACACCTGACTGGGCAGGTAGCTATTTACTCGGCCACTTAATTATCTCTGGTTGACAAGGGACACCGCCGCCGCCACCACCACCACCACCACCATTCCCACCCCCACCATCACCATCACCTCCGTCACCATCACATCACCACCACCTCTACAACCTTCACCATCACCATCTTCACCTCCACCTTTACCACTTCAAGACCTCATCATCACTACCGACACCTTCACCACCACCACCACCGCCATCACCATCACCACCTTCACCTTAACCACCATCATCTCAAGACGTCATCATTACTACCACTACCATCACCAACATCGATAGTGGCAAAAATGAAAGTATACAGTATTTTAGTCGTAGTAGTAGTAGTAGTAGTAGTAGTAGTAGTAGTAGTAGTAGTATAGTAGTAGTAGTAGTAGTAGTAGCAGCAGCAGCGGCAACACAATCACCATCACCACCACCACCAACAACAACAACAACAAACAGCAGCCAGCAACAATAGTATTACAGTAGCAGCCATAAAAGTAATTGTTTGGAGAAATTACGTAATTGCTTTCCCTCCCTTTTCTCCTCGTGTGCCACAATTAGACGTGCCCCGCTATCCTCTCGCCACCGCCACCTCCACCTCCACCCTCCTCTCACTGTCTCTTCAACCATCCTGCTGCAGACGTTTGCAAATTGGGGGATGGCTGGAGTGAGGATCGGGGAAGAGGAGGAAGGGATTGGTGAGGGAGGGGGCCTTAAAGGGAGTTGTGTTTCAAGGGACCTGTGTTTAAAGGGACCTGTGTTTAAAGGACCTGTGCTTGTGTTTAAAGGACTTGTGTTTAAGGACCTGTGTTTAAAGGACTTGTGTTTAAAAGGACCTGTGTTTAAAGGGACCTATGTTTAAAGGACTTGTGTTTAAAAGGACCTATGTTTAAAGGACCTGTGTTTAAAGGGACCTGTGTTTAAAGGGACTTGTGTTTAAAGGGACCTGTGTTTAAAGGGACCTGTGTTTAAAGGGACCTGTGTTTAAAGCGACCTGTGTTTAAAGGGACCTGTGTTTAAAGGGACTTGTGTTTAAAGGGACTTGTGTTTAAAGGGACCTGTGTTTAAAGGGACCTGTGTTTAAAGGGACTTGTGTTTAAAGGGACCTGTGTTTAAGGGGACTTGTGTTTAAAGGGACGTGTGTTTAAAGCGACCTGTGTTTAAAGGGACCTGTGTTTAAAGGGACTTGTGTTTAAAGGGACCTGTGTTTAAAGGGACCTGTGTTTAAAGGGACTTGTGTTTAAAGGGACCTGTGTTTAAAGGGACTTGTGTTTAAAGAGACTTGTGTTTAAAGGGACCTGTGTTTAAAGGGACCTGTGTTTAAAGGGACTTGTGTTTAAAGGGACCTGTGTTTAAAGGGACTTATGTTTAAAGGGACCTGTGTTTAAAGGGACTTGTGTTTAAAGGGACGTGTGTTTAAAGCGACCTGTGTTTAAAGGGACCTGTGTTTAAAGGGACCTGTGTTTAAAGGGACCTGTGTTTAAAGGGACCTGTGTTTAAAGGGACCTGTGTTTAAAGGGACTTGTGTTTAAAGGGACGTGTGTTTAAAGCGACCTGTGTTTAAAGGGACCTGTGTTTAAAGGGACTTGTGTTTAAAGGGACCTGTGTTTAAAGGGACTTGTGTTTAAAGGGACCTGTGTTTAAAGGGACTTGTGTTTAAAGGGACCTGTGTTTAAAGGGACCTGTGTTTAAAGGGACCTGTGTTTAAAGGGACCTGTGTTTAAAGCGACCTGTGTTTAAAGGGACCTGTGTTTAAAGGGACTTGTGTTTAAAGGGACCTGTGTTTAAAGGGACTTGTGTTTAAAGGGACGTGTGTTTAAAGGGACCTGAGGTGTGTTTCAAGGGACCATTGTTCAAAGGGTTACGTGATTACAGACAGTTGTGTTTAAAAGGACCTCTGTCTAAAGGGAGTTGAATTTAAAGTCACAATGGCAAAGGACACATTCTACGACTGACAAAGAGCTCCCTGCAGCACCTTGGAGGGTCAGACACTGGGATTGTTTTATGCAAGTTTTCCCTCGCCTCCTCACGTGCTCTTCAGGCTAACTCGTTTTGCCTTGGCGTCTGTTTGCGCTGGGTTGTTACTGGCTGCTTTTCCTTGATTCCTAAAGTCTTTATCTACGGTTTTATTCGGTTTTGTGTGTGAGTTAGTGGCTGCTGCTTGTGTTACGTCATTACTGCTTTCTGCTTTTCCTTGATTTCTAGCGAGCATTTCAACTTTCTTTTATTTTCTTCGTCCTTGAGTTGTGGCTGTGGCTGTTTCTGTGACATTATTACTGCTTTCTGCTTCTCGTCAATTCTTCGGCTTCTTTTTAACTATTTTTATACGTTCTGTCTTTGAATTTATGGCCATTTGCGTAACGTTATTAGTCTTCTGCTTATTTTTTTTCGATTTTTCTCGTGTTTTTCATTTTTTCTTCTATATAGTAGTAGATATTTGTCATACTCATACTGCCCTCTGTTTTTTTCGATTTTTAGTGTGCTTCTTAACTTTATTTTTAATCGTTCCATTTTTCAGTGAGTGTTGGTTATTTGGGTTACGTTGTTACTGTCCTCCGCTTTTCGTCAATAATTCTTCGCGAGCCTTGCAACTTCCGCATTCGTTCTGGCGTTAGTGGTAGCTGTTTGTACGTATGTTCGTCTGTTACGTTATTAAAAGCTTGTGTTTCCCCTGCTGCCTTACTAGGAGTTCGGATTTAATGGTCTTGGCCTTGAGTCAGACGAGTTTGTATGCGTGTGTGTGTGTGTGTGTGTGTGTGTGTGTGTGTGTGTGTGTGTGTGTGTGTGTGTGTTCGCCTCTTGAATTATTGATGGCCCGTGCTTTCATTGATTCATAGCGTGCTGGTTAGTCCATCTCTTTTAGCCTGTGCCTGAGTTGGTGGTGTGCTTTTGTATGTTCGCATGTTATAGTTGTGTTTTGCCCCTCTATTGTTGCGTGAGAAATGACCCAGAGCTACAGTCTACCCCTGATATACTTTTAGTCAACCTGTTATCACTTTTTAGATTCTTAACGTTTTGATCAGTCTTTTCTTCATAATCGTTTGTGAGTTGTTGGTGTTCGTTTGTTTGTCAGCGCGTTAAATATGTACTGCCTTCAGATATTGCGTGAGAAATGACCCAGAGCTACAGTCTACCCCTTATATACTTTTAGTCAACCTGTTATCACTTTCTAGATTCATAACGTTTTGATCAGTCTTTTCTTCATCTTCGTTTGTGAGTTGTTGGTGTCCGTTTGTTTGTCAGCGTGTTAAATATGTACTGCCTTCAGATACTGAGTGAGAAATGACCTAAAGCTACAGTTATATATTTTTATTCTACGGTTATCCTACAGGCAGCTCAAGGGCAAAAAACAAAAAACAGGAACAAAAAAGTCCGCTAGACGTTCTCTGTGAAAAACAACAACGAGTAGCCAAAAGAGAGGTCAGTTTTGAGTGGAGAGGTGTCCTGGTTAAGAGGGAGCTTGAAGAGGGGTTGAAGAGAGGTAGGGGAAGATGAAGAGGGGTTGAAGAGGAGTAGGGGCGATGAAGATGGGTTAAAGAGAGATAGGGGGGATGAAGTCCTGATACGGATATACATTCATTCTGCTTTTATTCTATATTTTATCACTTTACATATAGGTTTGTGAGTTCTTTTAGACTGGGGTGTTCTTATAATAACGTAAGTAGATGGTTCCCGGCAGTCCCAAGCTCGTAAAAGCCTTGTTAGCCTCATGACCGCTTAACGAGACTCATAGCCAAATGTAATTATAACGCGTAATAGTACATCGAGAGAGTGGCTGTGAAATACCGAGCAATAATCGAGTAACAGAAAGTTGGCGGAACCTGGACGCTGATTTTGCGCAATAATCCGCCGATGCCGAGACCATTTAGCCGATTCTATTCTCTTACGGTATACGATCCTCCGAGTTTTGTTGCGCATCCTAATATTTCGCTTTCAGGCTGCCACGGAATGGCGAAGTGAAAAGAGAGAATGTAACGAGCGAAAATGAAAATGCTTATTGCAAGTGTTCTGGGAAATTACTGCAGAGAATATTGATGACTCGTCTATCGTCTTTTTTTTTTTTTTTTTTTTTTTTTACAGCAAAGGAAACAGATCAAGGGTAAAAAAAAGGAAACAATAATGAAAAAAAGCCCGCTAATCACTGCTCCTATAAAAAAAGGGCTCAGAGGGTGGCCGAAAGAGAGGTTATTTTCGGGAGGAGAGGTGTCCTGATACTCTCTTGCTGCGTAAAAGTGAAGAACTAAATTGCGTGATAGGAATAATGAAAAATATGGACCATAAAAGAAAATTATTTCGACCGAGAATCCAATGGAAACGAATATCCATTGCTAATTGCATCCCTTGCTGAACTATCAGTTGCAACGTATTTAGTTAGCAACGTTATGGAATTCATGAAAGGTTAGAGCAAAAGGAAATGCGCGTTAGTTTATAGTAATAGTATAGTAGTAGTATAGTAGTAGTAGTAATAGTAGTAGTAGTAATGATAGTATGAGAAAATCCTTGGATGAATATCGCAAAATTGTTAACGTTGAAAATACTGAATGTTAGCGAATTAATGATGTTCACTTAAGGATGTTCTCATGTGTATCTGATGATACATCCAATATTTTTAACACATTGGTAATAGACAGACAAATGGACACAGACAAACAAGCAGCAGAAAAAAAAGAAAAAAAACATACCCTTTTCGTTACGTGGAGGTGGGCAATAATAATAACAACAACTACTACTACTACAATAATAATAATAACAACTACTACTACTACTACTACTACCACCACTACTACAATAATAATAATAACAAGCGCAACAAAAACAACCACAATAGTATCAACAAGCACCACCACCACCACCACTAACAACAACACCCATCACCACTCACCCTGTAACCTAGATGCGTGAGCTCCGGCAGGACGAGCGTGAGGTGGCGGGCGGAGGCCAGGGCGAGGTTGTGGCGCGGGACGAGCTGCTCCACGACGCCTCGCTGCCGCCCGCCCCGCCGTACCGCCTCCCACGCCGCCACTGCGCGCAGGAACCCCCCGTACTGACCCGCCTCCACCCGGTGCATGCCCAGAGAGATCATCAGGTTACTGCAGAAGGGGGATGGGAGGTTAGGGAGGTGATGGTGAAGAAGGGAAAGAAAATAGGTAGTAGTAGCTGTAGTAATTGTAGTAGTAGTAGTAGTAGTAGTAGTAGTGGTGGTGATAGGAGTAGCTGTAGTCGTTTCAAAATGTAGTAAAAGGGGAAAAAATAGTAGTAGGAGTCGTGTGAAAATGTAGTAATAGGAAAATTGTTGTAGAAGTAGTAGTAGTAGTAGTAGTAGTAGTGGTAATAGTAGTAGTAATAGTTGTAGTGATGATTACGTATATGATAGTTGTTCGCAGTTGTTTGTTATGTCAGAGAGGTTCAACTATTACATATTCCTTCCTCGTCCTCGTCCTCCTCCTCCTCCTCCTCTTCTAGTTCCTCCTCCTCCATCAGCTCCTCTTCTTCCGTCTTCTCCTCGGATACTCACGCCATTAGGCCCTTTGTCGGGGTGACCTTCACGACCACTCTCATCTCCTCCTCTTCCTCGCCCTCCTGCAGCCTGTAGACGGCACGGACGGAGGCACGGCTGGAGGAGATGCCCGCCAGGGGGTCCACGGAGGGGCAGCCTTTGATACTCCAGCTCAGGAGGAACCAAGGGCGCGTGTCTCCTGAAGGGCACGAGGGAAGTGGGAGGGGAGGTTGTTAGTGATGGAGGAAAACAATCATCATCATTATCATCATTATCATCACAGTCATCACCATCATCACCTCTGGCGTGTAGGTGCTTTGAGATGAGTCTTTCCACCCATTTCTTGTTGATGTCCTCCACCTTCTCCAGTATCATGTCCTCCTCGTCCTCCATGGCGCGAAGAGATAGATGGATTGATAGATAGACAGACAGACAGATAGATAGAAAAATAGACAGAGATAGTTAACAAAAGAACAGGCAGACAAAGAAGAATGCAGAGCTGTTGACCCCTGGAACAAAATATACTGTCCGTTGTTAGGTATTCATCGTATTCAGCGGTGTGACGCGAGTGAAGATTTGCTTTCAGACAACATACATATACAACTTAACACATAACTCAGGCTCCTGGTTATACTTTGAGACACACCGTATGTATGTTAAATCAGTCACTGGAGAAACATATTATCAGGCAGTTTGGTTCACATTAGTCAGTCATGAGATATATTGAATACGAAAGAGACTCGTAACGGTAATTTCCGGCATTTTCTTCTCAAATTTACCTCATCTTGAAAGGTCGGTATTACTTTACGTCCGTGCAGTAGTAGTAGTAGTAGTAGTAGTAACAGTAGAGGGCTGTAGTAGACTAGTAGTAGTAGTAGTAGAAGTAGGTGTTATAGTGGAGGTAGTGGTAGTTTTTGTTGTAGTAACGGTAGCAGTAGTAGTGTTTGTGGTTGCAGTATCCAAAGTAGTAACAGTAGAAGCAGCAGGAGAAACAGCATCATCATAATCATCAGCAGTATCACGGGACGGGACTTGCCCTTCATCACCGTTGACTAATATTTTGTTCTCTCTCCTTCTATCGTAAGTCGCTAACCTGTTGACTGGCTCGAAAATAACCTAAGCCTTTGACACTAAAACTAATCCAAAGCTGAATACACTTAATTTTCTTTGTGATTTTTTCTTTTTGTATCAACCTGTTTCATCTTGGCTCACTTCCTTGATTGAAAGAAATAGATTAATGGAAAGAGACGTTTTTTTTTTTTTTTTTTTTTCGTCCCCCTCCTCCGTTCTTTGATTGGCGGGACGCTGACTTTGATGGTTCGTTTGGGTCCACGGAGCTGATTGGTTGTTGACTCCCCCCTCCCTCCCCCCTCCTACCTATCCCCGAAGGTGTCCTCAGAAAGTAATGTTTGAACCTATCGCCTTGTAATAACTTTTTGACGTGACGAGGTCGACACACGCACACACTGTCATGACCTAGGCTGGTTTTCCGTTTGGTAGGACGTACTCGTACTACAAGTAACGTATAGCCCAGTTAATACGACCCAGTATGTGATAGACAAGTTCAATCCTGCTATCCTGGGCCAAACCTAGGCCGGCTTCACACTCACGATGTGCTTAGAGGAGGGTCAACCAAAAATCACAGTAACGAAATAAACTATATTGATACTTAGGAGTAGGAGTAGGTAGGAAGACACCTACCGAACGGGCGTGAGCTACTCCCGGTGAGGATAAATGGGAAGCAGGGAGGGTGCTGAAGCCCTTCAAATACCCTTCCCATGTCCTCACTAACCGTTTCCCTTTTGTCTCATCAACACCAAAGAGCAGTTCAGCATGCTCTCTAAAGACAGTTCCTCTCTCTTTCTACACCACACTACATTTACAAAACACACACACCTTTTCCCAAAATTCAAAATTCAACATGGCGAAAAAAATAACTGCCTCGGAGTCCCCGCTGGGGGGGGGGGGGCATAAACTCCCCCAGGGAGGACTCCCCTTCTGGCTGCCGACTTGAGAGGTGTCCTGATAACTCCTCGAACCTCCTCCTTATCAATTTCTGCAACATTCTCGGTCTCCGTTCTAATTTTCATTCTGTGGAACACCATCTCTCCTCCTCTAAACCTCACCTTCTCTTCCTCACCGAAACACAGGTTTCTGAGGCTACTGACAGCAACCTCTACCCTGTTCCCTCCTACTATCTCTATCCTAAATTTCAATCCAAAGCTGGATGTTGCGCCTACGTGCGCAACGACATCGCTTGCTCTCGTGCCCACGACCTTGACTCTTCTGAATTTTCCACCATCTGGCTAAGGCTTCACTGTCATTCTATTACTAAATACAGCTGTGCTGTTTATCTCTCACCGAACTCTACTAACTATGTAAAACTCTTTGACTATTTGAATTCTAAAGTGGAGCCCATCTTGACCCACTCTCCCTTCGCTGAAATCTCCATCTTAGGAGATTTCAATGTTCACCACCAGCTTTGGCTTTCATCCTCTTTCACTGACCAGCCTGGTGAACAAGCCTACAACTTTGCTCTCCTCAACGACCTAGAGCAGCTGGTTCAGCACCCTACTCATATTCCCGACTGTCTTGGAGACAGGCCCAACATTCCAGACCTCTTCCTTACCTCTAATCCTTCTGCTTACTCTGTCAAACTGTTCTCTCCGTTGGGCTCCTCCGATCATAACCTTATTTCTGTATCCTGTCCTATCGCTCCTGTGCATCCTCTGGACCCGCCGAGGAGGCGATGGTTCTGGCATTTTGCTTCAGCTCGGTGGGACGACCTGAGGATGTACTTTTCCGATTTCCCGTGGAATGATTACTGCTTCCAGGAGAGAGACCCCTATGTGTGTGCTCTGCGCATCACAGAGGTGATTGTCTCTGGAATGGAGACATAAATTCCACGTACTCTTCTCCTCATGCTAAAAAGCCTTGGTTTAATCATGCTTGTTCTCGTGCTATTAAAGATAGAGAGGCAGCTCACAAAAGGTTCCAGAGCCTTCGAACTCCCACTAACTTTGACCTATACATTTCAGCCCGGAATCGTGCCAAATCTATTCTCCGACTCACCAAAACTTATTTTATAAATAGAAAATGTCAACACTTTGCTTCTTCTAATTCTTCCCGTGACTTCTGGCATCTAGCCAAAAATATCTCCTCCAATTTCACTTCTTCCTCTTTCCCTCCTCTCCTTAACCCTGACGGCAGCACTGCCGTCTCATCTGTCTCTAAGGCTGAACTCTTCGCTCAAACTTTCTGTAAGAACTCCACCTTGGACGATTCTGGGCATATTCCTCCTACTCATCCCCCCTCTGACTCCTTTATGCCTGTTATTAAGATTCTTCCTAATGATGTTTTCTATGCCCTCTCTGGCCTCAACTCTCAGAAAGCTTATGAACCTGATGGAGTGCCTCCAATTGTCCTTAAAAACTGTGCTTCTGTGCTGACACCCTGCCTGGTCAAACTCTTTCGTCTCTGCCTATCAACATCTATCTTTCCTTCCTGCTGGAAGTATGCCTTTGTACAGCCTGTGCCTAAGAAGGGTGACCGCTCCAATCCCTCAAACTACCGCCCAATAGCTTTACTTTCATGTCTATCTAAAGCTTTTGAATCAATCCTTAACCGGAAGATTCAAAAGCACCTTTACACTTCTAACCTTCTATCTGATCGCCAGTATGGGTTCCGCAAGGGGCGTTCTACTGGCGATCTTCTTGCTCTCTTAACTGACTCTTGGTCATCCTCTCTTAGCCGTTTCGGTGAAACTTTTTCTGTTGCGCTAGACATATCGAAAGCCTTCAATAGAGTCTGGCACAAGTCTTTGTTTCTAAACTGACCTCTTTCGGATTCTATCCCTCTCTCTGTTCCTTAATCTCCAGTTTCCTTTCCGGCCGTTCTATCTCTGCGGTGGTAGACGGTCACTGCTCTTCCCTTAAACCTATCAACAGTGGCGTTCCACAGGGCTCTGTCCTATCACCCACTCACTTCCTGTTATTCATCAATGATCTTCTTTCCATAACAAATTGTCCTGTCCACTCATACGCCGACGACTCCACTCTGCATTATTCAACTTCTTTCAATAGAAGACCCTCTCAACAAGAAGTACACAACTCCAGACTGGAGGCTGCAGAACGCCTAACCTCAGACCTTGCTATCATTTCCGATTGGGGCAGAAGGAACCTTGTGTCCTTCAATGCCTCAAAAACTCAATTTCTCCACCTATCAACTCGACACAATCTTCCAAACACCTATCCCCTATTCTTCGACAACACTCAGCTGTCACCTTCTTCAACACTAAACATCCTCGGTCTATCCTTAACTCATAATCTCAACTGGAAACTTCATATCTCCTCTCTCGCTAAATCAACTTCCTCGAAGTTAGGCGTTCTGTATCGTCTTCGCTAGTTCTTCTCCCCCGCGCAGTTGCTATCCATATACAGGGGCCTTGTCCGCCCTCGTATGGAGTATGCATCTCACGTGTGGGGGGGCTCCACCCACACAGCTCTTCTGGACAGAGTGGAGGCTAAGGCTCTTCGTCTCATCAGCTCTCCTCCTCCTACTGATAGTCTTCTACCTCTTAAATTCCGCCGCGATGTTGCCTCTCTTTCTATCTTCTATCGATATTTCCACGCTGACAGCTCTTCTGAACTTGCTAACTGCATGCCTCCCCCCCTCCCGCGGCCCCGCTGCACACGACTTACTACTCATGCTCATCCCTATACTGTCCAAACCCCTTATGCAAGAGTTAACCAGCATCTTCACTCTTTCATCCCTCACGCTGGTAAACTCTGGAACAATCTTCCTTCATCTGTATTTCCTCCTGCCTACGACTTGAACTCTTTCAAGAGGAGGGTATCAGGACATCTCTCCTCCCGAGTTTGCTTTTGGCCGCCTCTTCTGATTCTTTCATGGGAGCAGCGATTAGCGGGCTTTTTTTATTGTTGTTTTTTGTGCCCTTGAGCGCTGCCTCCTTTGTTGTAAAAAAAAAAAAAAAAATTTACATTACAAATTCCACTTTACACTTATAGGACACATATAATACATCACCACGTTCCCCAGACCAACGCGACACACTCAAGTACACCCCTTCACTCTCCACTCTTTCTCTTTTCCCTTACTCTTACCACACCAAGGTTTAACCACCAAAATCTCCACACCACAATTCCCGTACACACTCTCACACCCAATCTCCTACACTCTCCATTATACCATCACCACAACTTCCACAACATCTCCACTACCCCATCTCCAACTCTAACAGCTCACTCACACCCGTGACTCCAAGGCCTCCGGCTTACCCGTCTGCCCTCCAGCCCTGAAGTGATTTCTTTCCTGTTCTCCGGGCACACCTCTGCTCTGCCCACGCCTCTAATTTGTGACGTCAAGCATCCTGTCAGGCCATGGTCAGGCGCCTCTTTCTTAATTTCCTACTTGTGTCCTCTTAATCCCTTTCTACTCCTTCCGGAATCCTGACGTCCTTAAACTCTTATCTACTTCTTCTTTCCCCCCAGGTGTTCACTATTCTTTTCCTACTCCGCCCACACCAGGTGTTCCTTAATTGCTTTCCCATTTATTCCCCGCCTCCATTTTCCACGTGGTCTGGCATTCCTTAACAATAACTTACACTAAAATATAACATACACAGATACAAAATATACATATGTAGGCACAAAAATACAGCGAGGCATTACAACACACGCACACAAACACAGACACACAGGATGAGTCACCGAACGCGTGGTCGTCCAGTTTGTGTTTTATTGCTTCGTTTTCTTTTCCCACATAATCGAGTCCATAAAAATTTGATCAATATATTTTTCTCCTCTCTCTCTCTCTCTCTCTCTCTCTCTCTCTCTCTCTCTCTCTCTCGCGCGCGCGCGCGCCTTTGTCCTCACATCTACTTGACTCGTCTCACAATCGCTACGTAAATCATGCACTCCGTCAAGCCAATCCTTCTCTCTACTTTTTAACGTTGATTTAATCTTGTTTTTTCCCTCCTCGCCTGGGTTACTTTCACCATTCTCTCGGCAGTGTGTCAGGAGAGCGGTCACTATTCTCCCTCTCTGCTAGCTGGCCAGGGAATCGCTCGGCTGCTGACGTCTCGCAATATTCATGTATGCGAAAATAGATACTGCTAGAGCGATGTGCAGGATAGATAGATAGATAGATAGATAGATAGATAGATAGACTGTCTGATGATAGGTAAAAAGAATGATGGGAGAGATTTTTATGGCCGAGGAGCAGAAAAAAAGGACACGTTTCCAAAATTATAAAGTCTAATTTTTAAGAAAACCGTGAATGTCTTAGAATTCCCTAAAAAAGATTCGGCTATAAAGAGAGAAAAGGAAAGTGCGTGTATGTGTGGGGGAGGGGGGGGGGGGGAGGTATTAATTTCGAAGACTTCCTTTTCCGATGAAAGGAATGAAAGAATGTAGGTAAAAGATAACATATGGGAGAAATCGGTATTAGTACGATAAACTACTAAGGGACAAGGTTTGATGAAAAAAAAAGCTTGCTTGAATGTAAGTGTAACTAGTTCAACCGGACAAAAAGAAGAAAAAAAAAAAAAAGACAGGCGGTGATGTTCCGAGACGAAAGGATTTGTTCGAGCCATGCGTCAGTGCGTTAGTTCATCAAAGCCACAAGGGGAACTTCATCGGTATCGTAAGACTTTTAAAGGTTCAAGCTGGGATGGCACTGAACACATCGCTAGGAAGAACTTAAGTGAAGGTAATTGAGAGGGTGGGGGAGAAGGAGAGAAAGGCATCACATCACATCGTTCAAAGTTTCATTCGTCCACAGAAGTATGAGAAAATGGATTAAAAGTAGAGGTAAACAACTGCGGTGGCCTCGGGGTTTAAAGGGAAGTGGAACAGATGGAGGAAAATGATAGTTGAAAAAATTCGAGTTCGTTATTATTTTATATTTCTACTAATGAATGAACTTTATACGAGGATTAAACTTGATTGCGTGCAGAGGTAGGGATTGTATGGTTTGTGAACAATACCCTTCGTTACGTTCCTCCGTAGTGCCGCGTTACAACACCTCCTCGCCGAGTGTTTGCACGGTGCTGGCTACTGGATTACTGAGCGCCTTCACATCACACTACCTGCTGGCAATGTGCTGGGCCGGCCGGCGCGTTCACCCTCGTGCTTGGCGCCTTGCCCGCCGTTGTTACTAAAGGCTCCATGGTATTGAACGAGAAAGCTGGTTCAAGGTCACCATTATGAAACGAATACCTCATGCAGACAGATGTACTACCTGTTGAAACGCTTAAGTGTGTGTGTGTGTGTGTGTGTGTGTGTGTGTGTGTGTGTGTGTGTGTGTGTGTTACAATGTACGGCATGACAGGTTCAACAAATGACACGCAAAAGCAAAAAAGAATATGATGACAGTTAATTGAAACATTAATTTATGTAAGGAATTTTCAGAGGCTGAAATCTTAATGTTTGCCTCCATTCATGCTTACTACAGATTTTTTTAGTAATTCCATTTGCATAAATACTTCCAGGAGCCTTGATGACGCACCTACATTTGAGATAAGAAAATGGAGCGACGAGGAATACTAGAGCCTCCTTCAAAACAAAAACGAGGATATAAGGAGATTACAAGATGGATCATTTACCCAATTCCCTTCCCGTCAGTTGCGTCTGCCTCAACTACATACCTGCTCAGTTTGCTCCAGTCACCCACCAGCCGGTTCTTGCCTGTTCCCTTCAGTGCTGGCGTGGTTGTCGACTATATCCTGGATTGTATTTTTTATCAGTTATAGGGAACTTTTTTGGGGTGTTTTAGAATGTTTTGTGTTTTAAATGTCACATGATGAAAGAATAATAATGATCTAAAACACATGATTTAGAGCTCTTCACACATTTTTTTTAACAATTTTACTTAAGATCTTCCATAATAAACACGTTAAAGCCACCTTAAGTCTCGGACAGTCCACACCGGAAGCTCTTTTCTTTGGCTTTTCGTTTATGACACTTCCAGGCCCAGTACACGGCCCACGCCAAGGTAACTGGCAGAGGCGTGTTTCCAGCGGCTGAGTGGGCTAAGGTGACCCGCGTTTGCCTCCAGCTACGACCGTGGTGGAGCAAGAAACTCAAACTTGGGTGGGTGGGTGAGGGTGAGGGCGCCCGGGAACATCTTGGTGGAGGGCCGGGCAGGCTGCTGGAGATCCCGGCGCAACACAGCAACAGGGAACCACACGCCTTATTGCGCACTTACAACTGACTGCGCAACTGAGCTCTCACCCAGACGGTCCGGCGAAAACTGTCGCTTTCAATCGGATTCCTCCCTGTGCCCTTCATCCCTCCCTCCATACCACTGCCCCTTTCCTCTCTCCTCGCCACTCTCCCCTCCCCGTGTGTTCTACTTTACTCGGGTGTCATTGTTTGTTTTTTATGATGCCAACGCCATATCAGCTGACGATGTGAAGCTCCACTAAGCTCCCGCGGTGAAGATAGTGAACAATGGTGATGCTATCGTGTGGCATTGAGACAAATAATGGAGGTCAGCGAGGGAGAGAGGGGAGGAGGAGGGAGAAGGGAGATAAAAGAGAGGGAAGAATGGAGAGGGGCGGAAGGGTGTGATTCATGGTGGGGAGAATAAGGGCATGATTAGAATTAAATAAAAGAAATGGAAAGTAAAAGTAGATGGAAGGTGAAGCATAGAGGTGACAATATAGAGATAATGGGCGAGAAATAATGATAAGGATATAGGATGAAATAGTATGTCCCTGGAAAGTGGTTACCATGGAAAGGGGATTAGCAACGAGGACGGAAGGTATGCAAATCGAAGGAAATGAGGAGAGAAATAGACAGATAGATAGATAGAAAGATAAACAGATAGATCAAGAGAGAGAGAGAGAGAGAGATTAATGAGTGTGCTCAATCGCGTAGATAAGCAGGTTAGAAAAAAAAAGTGGAGCAGGGGAACGCAGCATAAGTTAGGATAGCTTATCATTAACGCTGCTTTCTTATCAACAAGTATTACACGTTTAATGGACCAATATTGAGGCCAAAAAATGATGATGTACACACACACACACACACACACACACACACACACACACACACACACACACACACACACACACACACACACACACACACACACACACACACATCTATCTGTCTATCTATATCCCTATCTATCTATCTATACTTATCCAACCTTCTTTATCTGTAACTTTCCATTTATTTATCTATCTCTATCTACTTATCTATGGATCGAGAGAGAGAGAGAGAGAGAGAGAGAGAGAGAGAGAGAGAGAGAGAGAGAGAGAGAGAGAGAGCGCAGGCCAATAAGCTTACTGATAAGAATGGAAGTAATAAGATATATCCTTGGGAACTTTTTCATCAGTAATAGTTTCCTGCCAATAAATTCCCTGTGGTCTTGCGTCCCCTCCCCTCTCCCCTCTTCCTCCCCACTTCCTCCACCTTCATTTTCTCTCCCCTTTTTCACCTTGCACTTCATCTCCCCTTCCTACTTCCTCTCCCCTCGACCCACTTCCTCCCCTGATTTACCTCTTCCATCTCCGCCGTCTTCCTCCTGCACGACCTCTCCCCTCTCCCTACTTTCTCTCCCCTCCTCCACTTCCTCCCATTCAGTTCTCCTACCCTCCCCTCTTCCCTCTCCCCATCTCCTTCCTCACTTACCCTCCCCTCATTCCTCTCCCCATCTCCTCCCCTGCACTTCCCTCTTCCTTCCCACCTCCTCCCCTGCACTTCCCTCCCACCTCCTCCTCTCCTCCCCACCTCCTCCTCCCTCCTCCCTCCCCACCTCCTCCTCTGCACTTCCCTCTCCCTCCCACCTCCTCCCTACACTTCCCTCTCCCTCTCCACCTCCTCCCTTTCACTTCCTCTCCCCTCCACACTGCAATGTCTCCACCGCTTTCATCCGGCCGCAATAAGAACAGCGAAATTATATATTAGATTCCGGGTATTTTCTTTTATTTTTTCCAAGCCATTCCAGTTCGTTGTCTTATCAGCGGAAAAAAAGTGCATTCTGAAAAGTTGAGTTTGGGTGGAAGACTTATTATTATTGAAATCTGGAATGGCTGTTATTCTTTATCTGGCAATACTTCTTTTTTCATACGTTCGATCTATTTTTATTTTTATTTCAAGCTTATGCACTAATTGGAGGGTGCGTACAAATTGGCTGACAGAGGGATTAGAGACTGTACTGCTCTTCTCTTCTCTGCTTGTAAGGATTAGAATGAACAAAGGACTTTAGACTTCGATTGCTTGCACCCTTCATTTGATCCCAGGCTATCCGTTGTGAGTAATTTTGTTGTCTCTTTTAAGCTGTCCGGCATGATTTACTCCAGTCCATTCCAATACTTCACTGCAGCTTATTCTCCTTTACTTTTTCTCTTCCCTCTCCACCTCCTGTCTTTCTTTTTATGTTTTCTCTTCCCTCTCCACCTCCTGTCTTTCTTTTTCTCTTCTTTCTCCACCTCCTTTTTTTTCTCTTCCCTCTCCACCTCCTGTCTTTCTTTTTCTCTTCCCTCTCCCTCTTTTTAACAGCTGGAAAAGTTCCGTCGGACTGGAAGTTTGCAAATGTCACACCAATTTTCAAAAAGGGGGACAAGTCTCATCCAGGAAACTGTCGACCAATTAGCCTGACATCGATTGTTTGTAAGTTAATGGAGACTATCATTCGCGACAATATGGTGAAATTCTTTGAAGAAAATAATATGATAAATAATTCGCAACATGGCTTCCGTAATAAACGTTCGTGTTTAACTAACTTACTTGATTTTTTTCACCATATTTTTGAGGTGTTCGATGAAAGCAGATCAGTAGATATCATATATCTGGATTTTCAAAAGGCATTTGATAAGGTCCCCCACCAACGATTGCTCAGCAAACTATTGGCGCACGGTATCTCGGGTAACATTCACAATTATCTTGTGGACTGGCTCTCTGAGCGGAAACAGAGAGTAATTCTAAACGGTGTTACATCTAACTGGCTCGATGTCAGAAGCGGCGTACCTCAAGGATCAGTGTTTGGCCCCATGCCCTTCTTAATTTATGTTAATGATATCGATGATGGGCTCACTTGCAAAGTATCAAAATTTGCTGATGACACAAAAATTGCTAGTAAAGTAACTGCGACACTCGACGAAGAAGCTTTACAATCGGATCTAGATCGACTTGCACGTAGGCCAATCAATGGCAAATGAAATTTAACGTTGACAAATGTAAAGTGTTGCACATCGGAAAAAATAACAATCGCGTTCGGTACGTAATGAATGGCCAACAACTTTCTGCAGTAAGTAAAGAAAAGGATCTTGGAATCACTATGTCAAGCGATTTAAAGCCTGGTCAGCATTGTTCAGAGGTAGTTAAAACTGCAAACAAATTGGCTGGCTTCATCGGACGAGTCTTTAATAATAAATCGGAAAAAGTAATATTAAAACTGCATAATTCGTTGGTTCGACCCCGTCTAGAGTACTGTGTACAGTTTTGGTCTCCCTACTACAGAAAAGACAGAAAAGTTGGAACGGGTCCAACGAAGAGTAACAAAGATGATTCTTAGGTTGAGAAATTTATCATATGAACAAAGGCTTAAAGAAGTAAATTTATTCAGTCTATCAAAACGAAGAATGCGAGGCGATCTAATAGAAGTGTTTAAAATGTTCAAAGGATTCAGTGATATTAATGCGGAAGATTACTTTACAATTGATCGATCAAATAGAACAAGAAGAAATCACAATTTGAAGATAAGTGGTAAAAGATTCTCGTCGCACGAAGCTAAACACTTCTTCTTCAATCGAGTTGTTAATGTTTGGAACTCTCTTCCCTGTGATGTCGTTGATAGTACAACAGTTACGGCCTTCAAGAATAGATTAGACAAGTGTTTTGAATCCAACCAGCAACTAAGATATTACTCATTGTCGTAATAACGTTAAGTTCTTTCGAATACTGGTGTCCTTGTCCGCTTTTATCGCCCGGTTAGTAGTAGCAGTAATGGTAGTTCTTTCCTCTTTCCTACATAATTTCCATGTATTTTTTCCATGCTGCATGGTTCTTTTTCCTTTCCTGCCAGCTTTGGCTGGAGGGATGGGGGGTGGGGAGGAGCCTTCGCCTTTGCTGTCCTTCATCTTCCACCTTTGATTAGATAGTTAGTGTAGCTTGTCACAAACAGCCTCGTAAGGACCAGCAGGTCTGCTGTTGTTTGTTCTTCCTTTGCGTTACTTTGTGTTCCACCTCCTGTCTTTCTTTTTCTCTTCCCTCTCCACCTCCTGTCTTTCTTTTTCTCTTCCCTCTCCACCTCCTGTCTTTCTTTTCTCTTCCCTCTCCACCTCCTGTAATTTTTTCTACTCTCCCCTTCTCTTCACTTGGGCTTTCCATCCTCCCTCTCACTTCTCTCGTTTTTAATTATAATGTCGTTCGTTTTCTGCAGGACATTTCCCATCTTAAGACCATCAAGCTATTTTTTTTTTTTTTAGGCACAAATTCAATCTGCATACATTTGCATTTCTCGTGTACGTTATTTGATGAGCAACGAAGCACGGGCATCTCTTCTTTAATACATATTTTGACATTATACCTTTATATATATATATATATATATATATATATATATATATATATATATATATATATATATATATATATATATATATATATATATATATATATGTAAGGCCTTGGAACACCATATCTCACAAATAACTAACGAATAACAAATAAGTACAAATAAGCGGTTAGGTACATTTTCGATACAGTTAGAGGCGTTGTTTACCTCCGTGGAATTAGCAAACTATTCATCCCCAGTCACCCCAGATAAAGAGGAGTGATACGCTTCAGTACTCTGGTGACACAATTGATATTCACGCCACACACAAAAGATTAGTGTGGAGAGCCGCGTCACTCACTATCTGGGTCACGCAGTACAGTAAACACCCTGCCATGAATGTGACAGAGACAGTCGTATATAGAAAGCAAACTGAAGGTGACATAGAGACCTAGTAGAATGCATATTAAGTTTAACATTGAGACAGTCGTAGAGAGCGAATTGAATGTAACACAAAGACAATCAAAGAGAGCAAACTGAATGTAACAGACAGCCGTAGACAGCAAATTGAATGTAACAGACAGCCGTAGACAGCAAATTAAATGTGACAAAGAAATCGTAGACAGCAAATAGAATGTAACACAGACACTCGTAGACAGCAAATTAAATGTAACAAACAATCGTAGACATCAAATTAAATTGTAAAAAAGTACCCTACTGTAAAGTTAAACCGAATTCTAGATACAATCGTCTTCTTTTTTGCATGTATTTTTTTATGCATTCAACAATTCAAATATACAGAGAATCTTGACATCGTTAGCGAGTATTTGTTGACGCCACAAAGGAATACAATCATGTCCGTCGTGAATGAGAACAAGGCGTCACGTTACTCTCTCTGAACGCAACTCCGCAGCAGAATCAACATCAAGGCCGCCGGGCAGTCATCCTACCCGGCGTGCAGTGGGTCGGGTCAAGGTCTTGGTCGGGTCGAGTCTCATCGGGGGTCCGCGTACTCCGAGGGTCACACGGGACGAGACAGCGCCATATTCATAAACATTTTGCCGCTCAAGCACACATATTTGACAAGGCTTTCATTTGGGTTTTGGGCATTTACATAGGCAGTTTTATGACCCTGGTGGTAGTTTGACTTTTCTTCTGTACCGTGAACCTAAGAAAACACTAATTAGAGCCCGACTGATCTCCTATTTGGCCTGTGGAAATAGTTGATGTGAGTGGCGGATGCGTCTGTATATACCGACCTCAGGGTACACGACACTTCTCAGAGACCGCGATTTGAAGCACGGATTAGAGTCCTTGATTAGTCTTCGTAAGTTTCCCTCAGAATTACTTAATACGAATCTGTCATCAGTGAATCTAAAGCTGGCAAGTTAGTATTCGCTGTCTATCTTCATTCCTCTGTTATCCCACTTTATTTATTTTTATATTTATTTTCCAGCAAAGGAGGCAAATCAAGGGCAAATAAGAAAGTGTTAGGGAAAAACAAAGGCTCGCTAATCGCTGCTCTTATGTTCTCAGCAAGTCGTAAATGTTGTTGTGAGTGTTGGATATATTGTGTCACCTTGTATAGCACCTTGCAGAGTCATTTCTTTAATTCGATTTTCTCTCTTTCTTGTAAACTTAAATGGTTGTCATGCTGTGTACCGTGGTGTCTGTCTGCTGTGTTCGTTATGACAATACCTCGGGACTTTGTGTTATATTGGTTACCGTGTGAACGAAGAGGGAAGTTAAGTGAAGAAAAAGCATAGTAGGGAGAGAGGCACTTAAACGAAATAAAAATAAACGGAGATACGACGTTGTGAAGGAGAAAAGGGAGAGGGAAAGTACTACCATAAGAGATTGAAGGAAGGAAGGAAGGAAGGAAGGATGCCACAATTATGAAGGAGTGTCAACTGTGAATGAAGAAGGGAATACGTGAAAAAAGGCATAGGAGAGAGATACTATGAAAATTAAATATGAATCAGAAAAGAGAGAAGGAAGGAAAATACCACAAGGGAGTAAAGGAAGGAAGGAAGTAAGGAAGGAAGGAGAGAAGGAAGGATGCCATAATTATGAACGAGGAGGAGTGTTGGCATAGGAGAGAGATACTATGAAAATAAAATATAAATCAGAAAAGGGAGCAGGAAGGAAAGTACCACAAGGGAGTAAAGGAAGGAAGGAAGGAGAGCAGGAAGGATGCCATAATTATGAAGGAGGAAGAGTGTTGGCGGGGGACATGACGAGAAAGGGACCAGTAATCAACTCATTTTTCTCTCCGCAGGATTCCAATGATGTGCTTTCAACGGGACTTTAGCCAGCCATTCACCTGACGTCCGCCTGCTGCAGGTGAGAGAGAGAGAGAGAGAGAGAGAGAGAGAGAGAGAGAGAGAGAGAGAGAGAGAGAGAGAGAGAGAGAGAGAGAGAGAGAGAGAGAGAGAGAGAGAGAGAGAGAGAGAGAGAGAGAGAGAGAGAGAGAGAGAGAGAGAGAGAGAGAGAGAGAGTAATCATAGTAACAGTAGTAAAAGTAGTAGTTGTAGTAGTAGTTGTGGTACCAGTAGTAGCAGTAGTAGTAATAGTAGTTGTTGTTATCATCACTGTAATATTAAAAACCCTTAATAACGGTTGCACAAGTAATCTAAATGTCATTATTAAGGAAGCGGTACGCAGGGATGGATGTTGCAACGGAAGCAGTAATCGCAACATAATCAAAGCGGAGGGGGGAGGCGCCTCATTCCGTGACAATAATATCAAATGTGCCCTGCAGTGACTTCTGAGATACTGACAGCGCGCACGTCAGCCAGGATTTGTTGGCGAGGGGAAAAAATAAAGTTTGCATGACGTGTAAGCCGCCGAATTACTTCCGGAATAGCCAGGAAAGCAGCATTGTTTTATCAAGGCTACAGGACGTGACGCACACACTTAGCAGATAGATGTGCAGGAATGCCAGACGCGTGTGATTTTCAGTCCGTAAATTATAGTCTTGGCAAGGGAGTCCATCCGTTTTGTTGATTGGAAGAAATATCCACACTAGTTTCAACGTTGCTAAGAAAAAGTGATCGCAGAACCTTCCCTCGCTAGCAACTAAAGACAGTATAGCTCTGCCGGGGTTACAAGAAAGCATTACTTTCCTCGCTAAGAAGCTGCCGTAAGTGGGATCGAGCTCGCAACGTCTTGATCGCAGAGACGCCCCTACTCGATAGAAAAAAATAAGATCAGTGTTAGGTTTACCGGCCTTTACGGTGCAATACCTCCATGTGCTGACTGCTGCCTCTCTAATTAGTGGTTACCCACAAGCAATAATCTCTAAATTCCTTACAAACAGAAGGTTTACGTGTCTCACTATTATTATTATTATTATTATTATTATTATTATTATTATTATTATTATTATTATTATTATTATTATTATTAATTATTACTGCTTCCCACGGTACATGTATACCAGTAAGGAATTGATTTAGTTTTGTACAGTCAGTGAAAGCCGGCTATCAGCAGGAGTGAGGAGAGCAGCACTGGTGCTCTGGGTTGAGTCTGGTGCCCGCCAGATCAGGGCCCCGTACAGACGCTTTCGTTGCTCATAACTATTTCCAAAGCCACACAGGAGATAAGTCGGGTTCTCATGAGTGTTTTTTCACATTCATCGTGCAGAGGCCTTGTCAGACTATCACTTCGTTCCTGAATCTAGCCATTGAAGTGCCCACAGCCTCTACGAAAACCTTATCAAATGTGGGTGTGTGAGCCTCGAAATGTTTGCGAATATGGGTCCAGGGCTTAACGGTGCAGGTAACCGAGGGTAAGGAGCATGGAGCCAGCGTCCTCAGCCTCCCACTGCTTGCAGGATGCAGTAAGTAATGGCCGCCGCGCTGGTCCCCGAGGTGAAGGTGATCGCCGACGAAGATGGCGATGAGGAGACGCCCCGCTACCTCGACCCCTCGCTTGAGTTAGCAGTGAGTGGGCGAGGGCCGCTGCTCGCCCCCCCGCCCCGCTTCCACCCCGAGGACGAGGATGACGACCCCTGGGTGGATCTCGGCGACGGGACGCCCTTCCTGGAGTGCCCCGACCTGCTGTCCTCGTACACGCCCCTGCGCCCTCGGCTGTCCTACAGGTGTGTGTGTGTGTGTGTGTGTGTGTGTGTGTGATCTAGGTTTAGAGTGTCATGTATACAAATTAACTTACGTAACTTTCACGCCAGGTCACTCATTGTTTTAAACAATGGTTCCCAAAGTAGGCGATACCGCCCACCTGGGGGCAGTGGAAAGATCTGGGGGGAGGGGGGGAGAAAAAAGGGGGCGGAAGGGGGTCAGCAGGGTGGTTTAGGAGTAATTAATAACTTTTTGTGTTTAAAAAATCTGAATAACAAAATCTATGTCAAAAACTAATGCTCCTCATGCCAACCCAGGCTATTCTCCGGTCGCTGGCGGCTCGAGGTTTACTTTAGTCTCAGGTTCCCGCTGGTCATATTGTTGTGTATTTACTTCAGAACTGTTGCCCACAGCTTCATAAATAGAGCGGTCACCCAGTAGTATTGAGGGCCACCTGGAGTCACCCAGCTACACTCAAACAGTTCAACCGTAATTATTTTATGTAGTTATGGGAAGGCTGGGTAAATATATTCTTAATAAACTCCTTAAGTTTAGCCGTAACCAGGAACCTAAAAGACGTGGGGCCATCACTCCTCCATCCACCCAAATAGGCATGCACACACTATATCTTCGCATAGCCTGGGTGCTCATCTCCGTCTCATTGGCTCTAGACTCTAGAGCCTTTGGTAGATAAGAAAAGAAAAAAAAAACATGATCTCGGGACACAGGGCAAGCGTGACATCCAGGTTACCACAGTTTACCTTCCCCAGGTTCCTCAGGTACCCTTTTATCAACCAGGCCGAAAGGGAAGATGCACAACTGGGTGAGTTGTTCGCCGACTGTCAACTTGTCAAGGCCTGGATTCGAACCCGGGCCCGCGGATTCGTAGCTAGGCATGTTAATCACTACACCATGGAGGCACGTACTCTGCAAGTGAAGGGGTTTTGGGGTCCTTTTCCACGTCTACTCTCCCCTTTCAGATGAATTGCTGAGTCTGTTTTTCTTAAGTTTCTCCTCTAACGTTTTCTTCGAGAGCGCTTTCCTGGTCATCTAAAGGACAACTACACTATACTCAGCCTGATTTTAGTACTCAGTCTTTTTCTCTCCGAAGCATGTAAATAAAATAAGCTGCTTTAATTTTTTTTCTTTGTACACTGATTTTTAAGTCCTTGGAATATTCTTACCATTCTTCTGTTTGCCATGCCAGGGGTATAGTTCCTGTAATAAGGGCATCAATATTGAATAGCATAATAAAGAGTAGACCTAACCAATGCCAGATGCAATTTAAAGACAGTCATCATGAGCAGTTCACAATGAATAAACTTGAGAGCCATACATGAATGGTTAGGAAATATAATGAAGAGCTATTTTTTTTTCAATCAATATACAGGCTTTACCTAACACAGATACCCCTGAAAAGACAATGAAATCAAACTGAAAATCAACTTCCTACGCGAAGAATCTGTGTTATTTCGATAGCATATACTTTACATCAATCAAGCAACACGTACAGTTTATCACCAAGTTATACATAAAAAGTAAAAAACAAAGTAGAAGCTCCATGCGTTCAAGATATTCGACACAGCTGATCGACACGTGTGAACCTAAAGCAATGTTATGCAAAAGTGTTGGCTTTCTCGAGTGACTTATCCCGTACCTTCATTATATTCCAAGGTAAATATGAACAGTGGGAGTGTGTCGAGTGATATTAGAGTGTGAAGACCAGTTAGCGTTAGTATGAAAGCTGAGAGATGAGTAAAAATATGAATATGGTGAGTTTAACAAGGCAGCGTGGGTTAGGACAGCGGACAGGAATGAGTAAACTGTAGTCAGATGTAAAGATTATAGGCCGTAACTTGATATTCCAAGGTAAATATGAGCAACGGGAATGTGCCGAGTGATGTTAGAGTGTAAAGATCAGTAAGTATTAGTATGAAAGCTGAGAGATAAGTATAAATATGAATATGGTGAGTAGACATAGGGTCAGTGGCCGGGACATTCGGGTTACCAAAGCTTTCCTTCCCCCAGGTTCGCCAGGTAGCTACCCATTTACTGACCAACCCGTAAGGAAGGATGAATCCCCCCGACTGCCCAGGCCGGGATTTGAACTCAGGCCTGGGGATTTGTAGTCAGGGACGCTAATCACTGCACCGCGGAGGCGTGTATGAAAGGATAAAGTTCGATTTAGTTTGATACGCTTCGCTTTGTGCCGTTGTTGTCACCTGCGGCGGAGTAGGCTACACTAATTTCAATATTCCCCCTCGTGATTAGCCTATTTAATGAGTAGAATAACATTTTTCTTATTATTGGTCAATGTCTGGAAATATCGCCTTATATATATTAGCGTTGCCAGTCTAACGGTTTAGTTGCTAGCTTTATCACTGTTAACATTATTAAAGGGATTAACACCATTACTAGAGTTATCTATAATCGCTCATTTTGCGATATACATTACCTGAGATAATGAGAGCGTTGATTTTGTTGGTTTTCTTGGCCACATTTTCGTTACTTCTATTTCGCTACTGCACCCCAATAAGCTAGGGGAGCGGGGGAATGTTTTGGGGGATCTGGGAAGATGAAAAGTAATTTTTTTCAGCCATAAAACATTACATAATACTCTTAAAGTAAATATGCTGCACTGAGACATATAGGAAAGAAGCTGGGTAAACTCACCACCTCCTTCACAGCACCCTCAGGCCAGGCCAGCCAGTAAACAGACTCACCAGGCATGAACCCTAACTGCTCACATCTCTGAATTTCAGCATTTGGCTGCGAAGTTACTTGAGCAATAGATGGGTAAGCGTTTTGCCTGGCACTGAGCAGTGCCATACTGTTGTTGCAGTCTTGACAGTCCCTTTACCTTTCCAGAGAGGCCTGTTCCTCTTTCCAGTCAAGAGAAATGGTGCCAGATTGCCATATTACAGTCAAGACCACATGCAGGCCATGGCTCATGGCCTCACCTCCAGCTTTGAGGAGCTCCACACTAATGTTACACACATCAGCTGCCTTTCCACTCCTTTGCCACAGCCTTGTTCACCTCATCAAAAGAGGGTTAGGGTTTCAAGAGTGGGTGGATCCCCATCCACTATTGGGTAAAACTTACCTTATACGCCTCTCCATAACTCATCTTATGCTTTGCCAACTGCTCTTCTGATGTCATATATATATATATATATATATATATATATATATATATATATATATATATATATATATATATATATATATATATATATATATATATATATATATATATATATATATATATATATATATATATATATATATATATATATATATATATATATATATATATATATATATATATATATATATATATATATATATATATATAGTGAGTATCCTGCATTTGCCCCTAGATTGTAGTCCATATGTACAGTCCCTTATGTTTGTTCCCTTGACTATGTCAAGGCCTTTATTTATTTAGCACTTGTCCCCTACCATTGTATCTTTTTAGTTTCCTGGTGCTACTTACACATGTATCCTTAGTTGTATAATCACACTCTGTACTGCCTGGGGTTGTTGGCATGCTCCTCCTCTCCTTTGTTGTTTTACTTGCAACAATAAATCAATCAATCAATCAATCAATCAATCAATCAATCAATCAATCAATATATATATATATATATATATATATATATATATATATATATATATATATATATATATATATATATATATATATATATATATATATATATATATATATATATATATATATATATATATATATATATATATATATATATATATATATATATATATTCTACTAACCTTTGAACCACCAAGGTCATAGGAAGGAATGTAGAGATCAAAGCAAATGTGCAAATAGCCATGAAATGTGTGTTGGAAACTATGTGGTTTTAGCCCAATGAGACAGAATGTGGAGATGGTGGGGGGGGGTGGGGGTGAAAGGGGCAAAGCCCCCCATTAGGAGGTTTATGTATATTCAGCTGTCTGTAACCTGAGTGGGGTTGAGGAGGGCGAAATCCCCTCTAGGTATGAACCTATTGGATTTTAGCGTTGGTGAGCCATAGGTTTTGGCTGCCACGGGACGCTGTGGGCTATTCTGCCCTCGGCTGCACAGATTCCCATGCACAATTCATGGCTATTTTCAGAGTTGTTTTGAGCTCCACATTCTTTCATATGATTTTCCAGGAGATTTGAAGGTTAGTAAAAGACACAAATGACAACAGAAGAGCAGTTGGCTAAGTAGGAAGGCAGTTATGGAAGGGTGCATAAAGTAAATCTTTGCCCCACTATTTACAGCTTAAAAGCTGGGAGCTGTCTGCTCAGAGTTCCACAATGTACAACTTATCAAAGTACTAGGTGCAACGAGCCCTCTGTCCATCCATTTTTGACATGAGCCATCTATCTGCACTTCAGATAGAGGTCACTCAAAAGGCAGGCTTGGATAGGAGCTTTTGCAGAGCTTTTAATTAGGTTGGAGGTCATTGAAATAGCCCTTGACATCTTCTGCAAGACTCCTCACATGCTTCATGTCTTTCCCTAGAAGACCTGTTGTCCTATGGAGAGCCTTATAATGGTCCTGATTCCCAGCAAATCAATCAGTGCTACTCTTCCCTGTATTCTCCAACTTCTCTCCTGAGGCAAAGTCTACTCTCACAACAGCTAGGCTGTGGTAAGATCAGTCTTTGCCTTCTCAGCACATTCAACACGTCCATCACACCACACCTCATCACCTCCTCATTAGACGCCCTATCTTCCCATATCATATATCCCATATATCTCAGCATTCTACAGTCACTGCTCCTTATCGTCCTCTTTAACTCCTTATTGTTCTTCTTCTTCTTGGGGTTTTTTATGGGGCTAGTTAGGCTATGGGACCACAACCTCTAGAGCCCCGTCAGTAGTAGTTGCTATCCGGTGTTGTTTTTGGTTTTCGTTCTGTCACCGGTGTGGTGGTTAGATCCTATTGAGTTGCCCCAACTTCTGCAGGAAGGTCTGCTTACACTTGAGGGCTTGGAAGGCTGTGTCGGGGCTGAGAGTGTCGCTGCCCAGCAGGTCCTCTAGGGTTGCCCTGTGAATGTAGAGTCTTGTTAGGGAAGCTCTGAGGTTGGTGCGGAGGGAGTAGAATCTTGGGCAGTGGAGAAGGAGGTGTTCCGGTGTGTCGGGTTGTGTGGGACACCATGGGCAGTGAGGATCCTGGACTATAGACAGTCTGTGCAGGTGTGCATTGAGGCGGCTGTGGCCAATCCTCAGGCGGGTGATGGCTGTGTCGAGGGGACGACTGGGGGAGTAGGTCCGCCAGTGCCTGGCGGGGGAGTGTCTGTAGCGTCCAAGGGTGAGCCGTCTGAGGTCAGCCGTTAGTCTGGCGGTCCAGTGTCTGTGGGAGGATTGGCGGAGGTGGATCAGTAAGTCAGTGTGGTCCGGTGGTCTGTCTATGGTCTGTGGGTGTGTATGTGCCAGGTTGGCCGCTTGGTCCGCCACGGTGTTGCACACCTCCTTATTGTTGGCCATGTGTCTGCTCACACATGCACAGTAGATATTTACCCTGCTCTTTATAACAGCATTTTTCTACTGACCAGCAAGCTTGCTACCTTTTCCCATTTTTCTTGATGCCACGGAGAACAAGAATAGCAGCTTCATGGAAAAAATGAAGAGTTAGCAAGGTCCCTCGTCAACAGAAATGTACCATTAAGGAGCAAGGAAGTTATCCACTGTGCATGTGTGAGGCTGGTGATGTTTAGTAGATATTTACACTTCTTGATGGTGTTTGTCCTTGTCGTTGTCCCACTATATTTGCCATTAGCCTCCTGAGCTTTTTTGATTACATAAGAACATAAGAACATAGGGAAACTGCAAGAGGCCGGGTGGCCTACACAGGGCAGCTCCAGAATCCCCCCCACTACTCACGATGGGTGAAGTGTCGGTGGCACTGCAAGAGGTTAGGATGTCCCCAGTGCCCCTACTCATAACCCTCTGAAGGTGTTCCCTGGGTGTGGTTCAACGGGCAGGCAGACACAACTCCTGCCGCTCCCTCAACAAATAGACCAAAAAACTGACCCACACTTGCCAACTATAATACTGAGCAATACTGTGGAGGTATCAACATCATACTCTATCATTAGTAATTACATGTATAATGCTGAGCAGTTATGAATGAAACTAATTCTTAAGCCAAGAAATCAATTGCTTAAAACATCTAAAACTGATCTACTGATACTCAACATTATAGAAACAGAACGGTGCATATCAAATAAACACTTTTGCATTTACATTGTCAAAGTCAGTCTTATCCATTCTCATCACATCTCAGAGCCCTACACTTCACCTATTCAAGCACTCCTTAACCCGCTGACTGTGAATTGCCTACAAGAAGACATCACCATGCTACAGGAATGGATCAAAAAGTGGCTGCTACAATTCAGTGAAGGAAAATGTAAAGTCCTGCACCTTGGGAGGGGATATCCAGCATACCAATACAACATGGGAAACACTCCACTATCCACCACAGAGGCAGAGAAAGACATGGGAGTATATGTTATCAGGCTTCCAGTGAAAGCCAAATTCGTTCCAATCGCAGCGGATGGGTTAATCCACTCCCTTCACTGCTGCACCCATACCAAACCTCTCATACAAACTTCCATTATTTTATCTAACAGTCTAATCCATATGGTACCATCAGCTCATGCACCTCCTATATAGTTTATTTCCACTGCACCTATTTGTGATTGCTGTGATACATTCCACACCCATGTCTTTGATGCATCTGAAAAAATAGGCAGAATAATATTGTTTCTTATCCCTTCTTTACCACCCATGCTCACACTTCATCCTTCTTTCAAACCTGACAAAGGCCTTCTCCAGGTTCATGCAAGAGGGAAACTACTTCCTATCCTCCTCTTGATACTTTTCAACTATCATTTTGGGTACAATAATTTGATCCATACATTCTCTACTTCTAAAAAAAATGTTCATTGCCTACAGTTTTATCGTATATTTTCATCATCCTCTTTTAAAGCCCTTTCATTTACTGTGATGGCCTTTCCTCAGTCGTCCAATACCATGCTAGATTGCATATCCACAGCATCCTTTCATACCATCATTTCCTCTGTATATCAACATGTCTGCTGTTATACCATCAATGCCAGGGGTCTTTCCTTGTTTTAACTCCTTATTGCCTCCTCTGTCTCACCTTTGCACCCCCCATTGTAGATATGGCTGCCTTACAATAATCTTTTTGTTTATTTTTGACTTATTGATTGGGCCTGTTGGTTGACCCCAATCCTGGTGGTGCTGGCAAGTACAGTGGCACCATTGTTGCTTGGCTCATGATGTCCTCTTGATCTCCACTTTATTTTTTTTTTAAATTCTGCTAGAGTTTGGGTTCATAAGTTGTACTCAGGACAGCATGTGGGTTGTCTGTGGCCACTCAGAGATGACTGAAAATTGTCAGCTTTTAGTGTCTGGCAGAACTTCAACTCAGGTCCTTTAGGACACAGTGCCTGAATGCTGATCACTCAGCCTAGCTACAAATCTGCAAGTGTGTTTGAATGCCAGCCCGGGCGGTCAGTGCACAACTCACCTAGCTATCCATCCACCCTTTTGGGCTGGTTGCTAATGGGTACCTGGGGAAACCTGGGGAAGGTAAATGTGATAAACCTGATGCCACACCTGCCCTGTGGTCCAGGATGATGAATGGTGTGACTGATCTGCATAATACGAAGCAAGGAAGTGTCGGGGATGTGGAATTCAGAGTTGAATATTTTGAAGGAAGCGTGTTGAGATGGAATGTCTATCCCTTGAGCATGGAGGGTACAGAGGTGATGAATAGTGTTTCCAGTAGAGGGGGGAACACAGAACATTTGTGGCAAGACAACAGACTTGGTGAAAGACTAACTAATTGAGAATTGGAGATTGAGGAAAACAAGGGAGTTACTGATAGACTAATATAGAAGAGGTTCAAAAGTATGAATAAATAGCAGGATGAATGAAGGAATCTCACCCTTTTATAAGTCCCCCACTTAAAAAAAATTCTCTTTCATGTTTATTTCACTAGGCAGTTTGTCCATCCATGCCCTAGAGCCTAACTTTTCTTACTATTTCCTGCTACTTTATGTATGTCTTTAATTTACCTTAAAAGAGACTATTATGACTCTGCTCAGCCAAACAAAAGACAAAGACACTTGATTATAAGAATAATATTTAAACTATATGGTACTGGTTAGTTAGGCCTCACCTTGATCATGCAATTACATAAATTTAAACAGCTATTCAGACCACACAGACCCTATTGTAAAGACTGAGTGGTCTAGCCCTAAACCTAAGTGAAATTATATTAAATGAAATGCCACCAAGACTTGTATTTCTACTTTAGTAAATATTAAGCTGAAGGAAGTGTCGTTCGAGCCTGTTTATAAGTGAGTCAATCGTCTTGCCTTTAATTCAATTTTGGTGCCTTTTTTTTTTTTTTTACAGTAAAGGAGCAGCTCAAGGGAAAAAAAAAAACAAAGAGAAAAAAAAATAGAAAAAAAATGATACTGAAAGGATATATATAGATTCCCTTAAATCAGTACAGAGATGATCTAAGGACTCAGGAACTTGCCGCACAGAGGATCAAAGAAAAGCTGAACAGGCTGCACCTTATATTTTTTTTGTCGGAGAGCAAATATTAACATTTCTAAAGGGCACACAGCAGGGGGGGGGGGAGTGACAGGGCCAATGACTCAGTTCCTTTATTTGTGTTGGATGGAGCCCCCCTACCCCCAATTTTCTCTCTCTCTCTCTCTCTCTCTCTCTCTCTCTCTCTCTCTCTCTCTCTCTCTCTCTCTCTCTCTCTCTCTCTCTCTCTCTCTCTCTCTCTCTCTCTCTCTCTCGCACCTGTTATCCAATACTTCACTTTCTTATCACATTTTCATCTTTTCTTCCTTTTTATTATTATTATTATTATTATTATTATTATTATTATTATTATTATTATTATTATTATTATTATTATTGGTGCTGCTAACTACGATTATTATTTAAATTTTTTTGTTTTCATTCATTTCATTCTTTTTTTCTACTTTTTTCTTTTTTTTTTCTTTCTCCTAATGTTTATTATTGTTTTTTTATTTATTTCTTTCCTTTCTTTCTTTTTTCATTCTTTCTTTTCTTTGTCTTTCTTTTTTCTTGTTGTTCCTCTTCTTCTTCTTGTATGATCTTCCGTGTAGGTATAGTGCCGTAGTAAAAAAAAAAAAAAGAAAGTAAAGGAGGAAATTAATGTTTGCCGATATTCTCTCTCTCTCTCTCTCTCTCTCTCTCTCTCTCTCTCTCTCTCTCTCTCTCTCTCTCTCTCTCTCTCTCTCTCCCCCCGCGGTCGCTAATTGGCCCCATTGCAGGACTGGCCACCTCACTCTGATAGCATCTTGACTTTGGGATAAAAAGCTGCAATGCCGTATTTAAATGTCGCTCCGGAGACGACAGTAGCATTTGTTAGGTGTGTGTGTGTGTGTGTGTGTGTGTGTGTGTGTGTGTTGAATGTTTACTTCTTTTTTAATGTCTAGTTCGTTTTGGTGTTTTGTCGATGTGTGAAACAATAATGCAACTCACAATGTTTCCTTTTTTTTCTTATTTTCCTGATTTCCTTTTACTTACTTCCCTATTTTCCTTCTTTACTTTTTTTCCTTATTTCCTTTTACTTATTTTACTTATTTTCTTATTTTCCTTATTTTCCTTATTTTCTTTTCCTTATTTTCTTATTTTCCTCATTTCCTTTTCCTTATTTTCTTTTCTTTATTTCCTTTTCCTTATTTTATTATTTTTATTATTTCTTTCTCTCTTAAGTAGTGCCACCATTACTATATTACTACTACTACTACTACTACTACTACTACTACTACTACTACTACTACTATTACTACTTCTACCACAACATTTCAAATAGTTACCTGTGATATTATTCCGCAGGTAAGAGGCAAGGAAGAAAACGGGGTTATGAAGGAGTGACGATTTCGTTTCATCAGCAAAATGGTGAGTACATGATTTTAGTGTTTACTTAGGCAGTGTTTTTTAGTCTTTTAGTGTTTATTAGTGTTTTTTTTTTTTTTTTGTTACTTCGTGGTGATTATTGCTACTTTTCTGTGTTTTTTTATTTTATTTACTTACTCGTTCTGTGATGTTTATGTCATTGTTTTCGACTTTTCGTTCAAGATTTTTTTTTTTTATTGTTAATTCTGAACAGTTTTACGGATTGTCCTCTTCCGCTCTCTCATCATCCTTTTTTTTTTATTTATCTATCACCACCTCCACCTTTTATTGTATTCCTCCTCCACATCTTCTACCTCGTCCTCCCTCCTCGTCGTGTTTCAACATCGTCCTTATTCCACTTTTTACCAGTTCCACCTTTAACTGCTTTTCTCCTCGTCCTCCTCCTCCTCTTCTTCCTCCTTTTTAACTCCTTCACATTGTTGAAATACCGCTATTCTAAAGGAGCGCCCACGTATTGATTTCTCGCTCTGCTATTTTCTTTCTCTTCATTGCATAAAATCAAGAAATAGGCGTTTTTATTTTTAATGTCACTCGGTGTTTGCGTTGCGTTTCCATAAATCTTCGTCTCGCAAAAGTTTGGTATTCTTTTTCTTTGTCCGATTTACATATTCATGAGTTAGCGGATAGAATAATGACATGCCCTGTGTGTGTGTGTGTGTGTGTGTGTGTGTGTGTGTGTGTCGTCGTGGTACCGTTTTGTCGCTTTTTTTGCCTATGTCCTCGTTGAATCTGAATTTATCCAACTTGAACCCATTGCTACGTGTCCCTCCCGGCTCTCTAACCATCAGAACCTTATTACTATATTACCTATATTGTTCTGTAATTATGCCTCCTCCTCCTCTTCTTTTCCTTTTCTTCATCTTCTTGTTATTGTTCCTGTTCTTCTTGTTCTTCTTGTTTTCTTTTTCCCCAAGCACTTACTCTTATGCCATTACCCCCTATGTAATTCTTTTATTTTATTCTATTTCACTCTTCTTTCCCCTTCCTCCTTCTCCTCCTCCTCCTTAAACTTCTCCTCCACCTGTTTATCATCATCATCATCAAAATCATCATCTCCATTATCATCAACATCTTAATCATCATCATCGTCATGCCTTGTTCCCACGTCGCCGGGCCCTCATCACGGAACACCTGCCGCTTAATAAGGCGTCTCGTTCATCAGGTGTTGAGGAAAGTTGTGCCGTGGGGGACGTTGTCAACTCGTGGGAGGCCGCCTGATGAGGGGGGTGGGGCGTGTGATAATTGTTATTTTATTGCTATTTTATCATCTTTTCTTTCTTTTTCTTCTTCACATTGCTCTTGTGTTTCTTGTTCTTTTTGTTCTTGTTCCTTTTCTTTTTCTTGTTATTCTCGATCTTGTTCTTTTTCTTGTTCTTTTATTATAATTGTTGTTGTTTGTCCAGTTGTATCAATGCTATAAGTGATATTAATAGCATGCAAGTACTATAAGCTTAGGAAGGGGATAGGCGAGGGGAAAAATATAAGTTGTTTTGAATTGAGCACCTCCTTTTAGTGACAGGAGGGAACCCACAAGTCACGTAGCGACTCATACCTGTACTGTTACTTCGGTTAAATGGAGCAGGAAGGGAAATGGCACGAGGAGGCATAGAAGGAAAGTGTCACTGAAAACCCTCAATCGATACCACTTCTTGAATTCCGTGCTAGTGGCCAAAAGTCACCATGGGCTTACTACTGATCAAGTAAATAAGTAAATAAATAAATAAATAGAGGAGCGTTTAAAGGTGTAGTATAACATATTCCCCTTAACTTTATTATATTATGCCCTTCCTTCAATATCCTCCCTCTTTTTCCTCGTTCCCCGTTCACCCGTTCCCTACTTTCCCTTCTCACTCATGACGAAATTGATTACATGTAGATGATTTGACGCTGCCCCCGAGGACGACACTCCCCTAGGTGTGTGTGTGTGTGTGTGTGTGTGTGTGTGTGTGTGTGTGTGTGTGTGTGTGTGTAAAAGATGTTGGTGGTGGCCTTACAATGGAGAGAGAGAGAGAGAGAGAGAGAGAGAGAGAGAGAGAGAGAGAGAGAGAGAGAGAGAGAGAGAATTCTTTGTCAACACCCTGAGTCATCATTTTTTTACAAGTAGAAAACATGTTGTGGATAAAAAAGAAACAGGACGAGGGGGAGGAGGAGGACTAAAATGCAGGAGAAATGGAGGAGGAAAAGAAGGAGGAAGAGGAGGTGAGGAAAAGGAGAAGAGGTAACTTTTAAGAGGCTAATTAGCAGCAATTTTTCTTCTGGCTTTAATAAATTTCAAACTTTTACTTCGCTTTAAAGTCTAAAAAATGGAGAAATATAAAAATATTCATAACCCGCCTCCATATTTCTTCTGGAGCATGCAGGTTAAGAATTAGTAAGATGATGGAGACGATGCTGTTGATGATGATACTGATGATAATAATGATGAAAATGATGATGACGGTGATGATGATGATGATGATGATAGAAAAGTGGGAGGAGAGAAGGAATACATAGGAATACATAGGAAGAACAGACACCAGAAGACCTGTCGGTTCTTTTCTTATTCTTGTTCATGTTTTTTTGTTTTTGTTTTTGTTTTATTTCTTCTTCATTTCTTGTTCGTTTTCTTTTTCTTGTTCTATTATTATTGTTTGTCAATCTGTATCAGTACTATCAATGCTTAATATTAGTAGCTTGAAGAAGATAACATTGGAGAGCTGAAATCACACGACCGGCTTTTATGGTGCGTATACCTTATGATTTAGATATTTTTATGGTGCTTATACCTTACGATTTAGAAAGACACGAACACTTTTTGATATACGTAGAAAGACACGAACTCCTCTGGCGCCCTACACTGTTTTCTTGGTGCGGTGAAGTTCTCATGCGGCAGAAGTGTACGCGAATCATTCACCTGTAAAATGCACACCGAGCTGAGAGTTCCAAGAGTACTACAGATGTTTATAGAGCACTTAAGATGGGTGACATTGATTTCGTTTTTCTGTGATGCTGTTGTGATTCATATTTGTATTCCTCATTGTTAGGCGTGAGTATGTTCGCCCTGTTTTTATTAATGAAAAGATATTGTATACAAGAAGTGTTTAGCACAATACATACTCTACATCGTAACTACTTCGCCTACATTTGGAAAGAAAGATAACATATATACAGTAGGTCCTTGCTATTCGCGTTTCTACGATATACGATTCTTGACCATTTGCTGATATATTTGATAGTTGTTAGTTACTAGTTGTTATCATATTCGCCCTCCTAATTATAAGAAAGGTGATTTAAAACGTCGCGTATTGAAAGCCCCCCCCCCCTCCCCCCCACCCCCACCAACACACACACCGCGACAGCTTCTTCCCTTTTGAGCCACTGTAGCGACCAGAGTGGGAAGAGTCTGACAGCGGGAGACAGACAGCAAAGGGAGAAAAGAATGCAGAAAAAAACGAGTGAACTGAAATGTGTTTAAGGCCACAGGGAGGGTGTCGGAGAGAGAGAGAGAGAGAGAGAGAGAGAGAGAGAGAGAGAGAGAGAGAGAGAGAGACGAGAGACGAGATGAAAAGAAATGGTGGTAACGGAGAGAAAGAGAATGAGAGAGAAACGTGTAGAGAAGGTGAAAAAGGGAGAGAGGGAGAAAGGGAGGGAAGGGAGGAGGTGGAGGGTGGGAGTGACCTACGTGGCGGTGTTGTACTGAATAAGAGGGCGAGGTGAGGAGGAGGAGGAGGAGGAGGCTAAAGAGAGGTGGAGGCCCCATCATGACTAGGAGATTTGTGGAGATCATCGTCCTCCTCTCCACCTCCTCCTCCTCCTCCTCCTTCTCCTCCTCCTCCTCCTCCTCCTGTTGTGTTCATCTGAGTTGGAATATTCTGAGAAGTAATAAAGAAAAAGGTGTATATGGAAATTTAAATAAAGAAGGATGATTGGTATACCTGGAAGAGAGAGAGTGTTTCACCCGTTTGAAATATCCACATATATATAAATTTACAGTATCCATGCATGTTAGGGGGAAAAGAAATACGTGCTACTTAGTATAATGAAACCGTAAAAATATGAACGTTTTGCATTGTATTATCGTAAACAACAAAGGCCACCCATCCTATCCTTCCCCCTCCTATTACCAAACGTTTCGAGGCTCACACACTCGCATTTGATAAGACTTCCGTAGAGGTTGTTGTGTCAGTATTTTCATTGGTAGCGTTATGAGCTGTGATAGTCTGACAAGGGTTCTGCACCATGGACGCGAAGAATCACTTAAGAGAACCAGGTAAATCTTCTTTTTGGGCTTTGGAAATTTTTGTTTTATGAGCCGAAAGCGTCTGGGGTTGTGTTAGTATTTCCATGGTTAGTTTGATGAGCCTAGTGATAGTTTGACGAGACTTCTGCACCATGAACGTGAACAGACACTCATGAGAACCGGGTTAATCTCCTTTTTGGGCTTTGGAAATTGTTGTTTGTGAACCGAAAGCGTCTGAGATTGTGTTAGTGTTTCCATGGGCAGTAGTTTTATGAGCCCAGTGATAGTTTGACAAGACTTCTGCACCAATGACATGAAAAAAACACTCATGAGAACCAGGTTAATCTTCTTTTTGGGCTTTGGAAATTTTTGTTTAAGAGCCTAAAGCGTCTGGGGTCTTTGGTCGCATTCTTAAACATTTCGCCGCCCGAGTTCACACATTTGGCAAGGGTTTCATAGGAGATTTGAGCATTTCCAGGGGTGGCTTCATGACCCTGGTGGTAGTTTGAGTCCCCTTCTGTACCATGAGCCGAAAGAAACACTCATAATAACTCGATTAATCCCCTATTCGGCTTTTGGAAATAGTTGATGTAAGAGGTGGAAGTGTCTGAGAACAGCGGCCATACACTCACACCCTTAACACATCAGCCCCAACCTCCCTTCCACCTCTTCTGCCTTCTTGTTCTTCTTTTGTTCTTGAGTTGTCTCCCTTGCTGCAGAAAGAAAGCTATCATGGCCAACACACTCCATTGCCTTAACACATTGCACCAACCTCCCTTCTCTCCCTTCCCACAACGCCCATTCACTCCCCATACACTATATAGCCGTAACGCATCACCATCAACTTTCCTCTCACCTCCCTCCTCTCTCTCTCCTCCCTCCCATTAGTCCCCTTCAGCCTCCCTAATCCCTCTGGAGCCTCAATACACACGAGCTTACTCCCAGCCTAAGCAAACCCAACCATCGCAATCGCCCTAAAACAAAGAGAAAAAGTTAAGATCTAAAGCGAGTCATCTCCACATCACGATCCTTAAGTGTAGGGGAAGGGGGGGTGATAGTAGAGAGAGAGAGAGAGAGAGAGAGAGAGAGAGAGAGAGGGAGAGGGAGAGGGTGGGGGTGTTTTTTTCCCTCACAGTATGGGTGCTATAAGGTTTAGAGAACTGCCATTACGCTGACACAAATGGTCCTTATTGTAGTCTCAGGGGAAGGAAGAGGAGGAGGAGGAGAAGAAGAAGAAGAAGAAGAAGAAGAAGAAGAAGAAGAAGGAGGAGGAGGAGGAGGAGGAGGAGGAGGAGGAGGAGGAGGAGGAGGAGGAGGAGGAGGAGGAGGAGGAGGAGGAGGAGGAGGAGGAGGAGGAGGAGGAGGAGGGAGATGACTAGAAAGATGATAAAAAAAGGAAAACAAGAAACATAGGACGAAGCAAAAAAAAGGAAAAGAACAATGAGGAAGATGAAGAAGACAAAAAAAATGAAGAAAACACGAAGAAAGTAGAAAAAAGAAGAAGAAATAGAAAAGAAAAATAAATAAAGAGGACGAACAGAACAGTAATAGAAAAAAAGAGAATAAGGAGAATAAGGAGGAGCAGAAGGAGAAGGAATATGAGGGGGTGGTGGTTGTGGAGGAGGAGGAGGAGGAGGAGGAGGAGGAGGAGGAGGAGGAAGATGATGCATAAGAGAAGGGAGAAATGGCGTGGAGAATATGGGCGTTGAGAGCCTTGTCCACCATGTCTAATTTGTCCCTCTAGAACCGATACCATCTCTCTCTCTCTCTCTCTCTCTCTCTCTCTCTCTCTCACGTTGAACATTGCTCAGTCATTCAACTCCATGTGTGTGTGTGTGTGTGTGTGTGTGTGTGTGTGTGTGTGTGTGTGTGTGTGTGAACTCATTATTTTTATGGCACACTTGTCGTAAAGAAAAGAATAAATGTCTACTAATTTATCCTTCTTTAACTCACCGAGGAAAACAAGGGAGGAGGAGGAGGAGGAGGAGGAGGAGGAGGAGGAGGAGGAGGAGGAGGAGGAGGAGTAGGAGTAGGAGGAGTAGGAGGAGAGAGAGAGAGAGAGAGAGAGAGAGAGAGAGAGAGAGAGAGAGAGAGAGAGAGAGAGAGAGAGAGAGAGAGAGAGAGAGAGAGAGCATAAATAGAAAAGCCAGGCAAGGATTCCGTTATCTTATGTCATGCTAAACGCTTAAGCAGTGTCCAAAAAGATTATTATTAGTACATGATTTGATGAAGAATGATTGAGTAAAACTTTTCTATAAGTGTTTCAGTGTATTTTGGTTTCTCTAAAAATAATAGTTAAGTGTTTCAGTGTATTTTGGTTTCTCTAAAAATAATAGTTAGTCACCTTACGAGCAGATCTTTTATTTATATTGCTTTCTATGGTTAACGAGATGCCGAGAGTGTTACAAGTTGGGAGGAGGCACGAGGTGTTTATGCAGGGAGCAGATGTAATCGCGTGTGCATAATGAACATACGGGAAGCAACTTAACGCCCAAAGTGTTGTCTAGCTTGGGTTACCTTACAATGAATGTTTGATCTTTGGTCATATAATGCTATGGTGGACAATTTGTGAAGGGACTTGTAGACATTTAGTTCGCAAGGAAGAGTCAGTGTACCCAGATTCCAAGGTTAATGTTCTGATTTCTGTGCAAGTAAAGTGTCGTCTGTTTTGGGGGTTTACAACGTATAAAAATCACTGGCGACTAGCATATACACCTTCTGAATCCCTAAGAACTTTTGTTGGCGATAGCAATGGGCGGAGAATCATGAAGTTGTGTTGTTTGCTTTACCTGCTGTTGTTCGTTTATCCCATATATATAGGTTCTGAATCCCTAAGAACTTTTGTTTATGTTAGCAGTGGGAGGAGAATCATGAAGTATTGTTTGGTTTGCTTGTTGAGGTAGTTTATCCCATATATATAGTTTCTGAATCCCTAAGAACTTGGCGTTAGCAATAGAAGGAGAATCATGTTGTATTGTTTTCTTTCCTTGTTGAGGTTGTTTGCGTTAAGATTGGGAGGAGAATCATGTAGTTGTATATACATTACTTGTTGTTGTTTTCTCTTTTCCTGCCGAGCGTGGAAGTGCCGGCTTCAAGGGGCGCGTGATGGCGGTGGCGAGGCGACACAGGTTCCTAATGGCGCCAGTTGTCGCGCTTCGTTACTCTAATGACGCCTTGCCTTTTGTGAGGACGGAGAAATTTCGCTGAGTGGCCTGTGTATTAGAGTAGCTGTATCTTTTATTCCCCTCATAAAGCTTCCGTCAACGCTTTGCTGCCTCGTTGCTCACCATGAATGTGGATGAGTTCTGAGGCGACTGAAAGGCCTTGCGTGGAATATCAAGCTTTGTACACTTTACCCTCCCAGACATAGGTGCATGTTCTTAAACGTATCGGGCTCCCAGTATATGTCTATTTCCCAAGGCCATAGAGACGATTAATTGGGTTTTCATGGGTGTATTTCCCGTTCAAGGTGCAGAAGCCGTGTAAAACTATCACTACAGGATCACAAAACTTCTACGAGAGGCTTTTCAAACACATCGGGCTCCCATTACGTCTATTTTCCAAAGCCACAGAGAAGATTAATCGTTTTTTCATGGGTGTTTTTCCCGTTCAAGGTGCAGAAGCCGTGTAAAACTATCACTATAGGATCACAAAACTTCTACGAGAGGCTTCTTAAACATATCAATCTCCCATTACGTCTATTTTTCAAGGCCACAGAGAAGATTAATCGATTTTCATATTGCTTTTCCTGTTCAAGGTGCAGAAGCCGTGTAAAACTATCACCAGCATCACAAAACAGTCCATAAAAATCCAAGCAACTTCTACGAGAGGCTTTTCAAACAGGGGAACTAAGGCGCCGATACCTTTAACCCGTCTGCTGCGATTGGCACGGATTTGGCTTTTACTGGTAGCCTGGTAACATATATTCCCATGTCTTTCTCTGCCTCTGTGGTGGATAGTGGAGTGTTTCCCATGTGGTATTGGTGTGCTGGATATCCCCTCCCAAGGTGCAGGACTTTACATTTTTCTTCATTGAATTGTAGCAGCCACTTTTTGTTCCATTCCTGTTGATTGGTGAGGTCTTCTTGTGGGAAATCCGCAGTCATGGGGTTAAAAATAAGGGGTTGACTGTGGACGTTGCTCGTATTATATTGTTGGTTAAGGCCAAGACAAGCAGAGGCAGAATGAATTGATTATGATTAATTAATGCGATTGGAAACTTGTCTCTGTCAGAAGTCGACGATGACATCAAGGGAAACAAGTCGGCGAGGCGGGGACGCGATCGTGGATGAGATACGAACCATTAGCGGCGCAATAACGAGTCAATCAGTCACCGTCGTGTTGTAATACAGAAGATAATTTCCCTTTAATAGTATCACTTTATCAAATACGAACACTGTACTTAATGCCGCCCCTTATATAGCGATGGTGAAGGTAACCCGGTGATGGCGCTGCTGAAGTCATCACCATCATTGTTTTCCTCGGGAGGTGTCGGGAGGACGATGAAAATATAAGTATCACATTGAAGAGCTTTGTCTCCCTGAGTGGCGGTGTGCAGGCGTGTGAAGATACTAATAATCGACGCACGGCTGACGGCCTGCATGAATTATCGAGCAGACAGTGTTTTTTAGCGTCAGTTATTTGCAGCACTTGGACAGAAAACTGAACTTGAAAGCAGACGAGTTACATCGATTGGTTGATTTTAGTGAGGGGATATGCGTTCGCAGCTTTCTTTCACTCACAGCCAGCAGATCATTTGAAGATTAACAAGCCATTTTTCTCTCTCTTGCAAAATCAATCTATTCACCCATTGCAGCATTTCCCACATTATTATTATTTTATTTTATCACTATGATGTTCCTTTATCCTACGACTTGTTACAGAATCAAACTTTTTCAGTCGACTTTTAAGAGCAAATAACTTTTCGTATCAAAGTTAACTGAATAAATTTTTGTCTCGTATATTTTTTTGTTTGCTTCATCTGTTGTACCTCGAGCAGATAATTTATTAGCATCTAAGTGCTGGCCCATATATCTCCATAATTTTCCTTGCAATCTGAATTCCTGTGGTCAATGTGAACCGACGTAGTTTATTTTGGTCTCCTCTCCCGTGGCTTCGTGAGTGGAGGGAATGAAAAGAGGGAAGGGAGGAGGAGGAGGGAACTATAAAGGGATGGGAGGGGGTAAAAAGAGAGGGGAGGGGATTGAAAGGGAGGAGAGTGAGATATTTGGTCTTCTCTCCCATGACCTTATGTCTGGAGGGAATAGGAAAAAATTGGAAGGAAAAGGGTGTAAGGCATAAGAACATAAGAACATAAGAACATAAGAACATCAGAACATAGGGAAACTGCAAGAGGCCGAGTGGCCTACACAGGGCAGCTCCAGAGTGTAGTTTCAGGGATTACAGGTAGAGGCTTGATCCTCGTTTACCTTCGGTACGGGCGTACGCTCCAGTACCCAGTCTCCTTACTGCACCGACACCTCACTGCCACCTGTCATCCTCGTCCATGTAGTTATCCAGTCTACTCTTAAAACAAGCTATCGTCCCTGCACTAACTATGTGATTGCTGAGTCTATTCCATTCCCCCACCACCCTATTACTAAACCAATGCTTGCCTGTATCTCTCCTAAATCTATACTTTTATAACATAAATCCATTACTGGGTGTTCTATCCTGCTGGCTAATTCTCAATACTTTACTTATATCGCCTTTGTTGTAACCCTTGACCCATTTGAATACTTCTATCAGATCTCCCCGCACTCTTCGTCTCTCTAGTGAATGTAAGTTTAGATGTTTCAGCCTATTTTGATATGGGAGGTTCCTCAGCCCCTGAATCATCTTGGTCATCCTCCTCTGAACTGATTCTAGCAAGTTGATGTCCATTCTGTAGTGTGGGCACCAAAACTGGACAGCATAATCTAAGTGTGGCCTAACTAACGCTAAATAGAGTCTGAGGATGACCTCTGCACTCCTGTTGGTTACCGTCCTGTTAATAAAGCCTAATACCCTGTTAGCCCTATTCCTTGCACTAATACATTGCTTCCTTAGTTTTAGGTCAGAGTTCACTAATACTCCCAAATCCCTTTCACACTCTGATCTGCCTATCGCTGTGGAGTCTAAACTATACCCGTGTAATGGGTTGCGTGTTCCTACACTAAGTACGCTACACTTGGTGATGTTAAAATTCATCTGCCATTTTTCTGACCAAGCTGACAGTTTGTTGAGATCCTCCTGCAGTGCTCTAGCATCCTGCCCTGTCCTAAAAGGCGAAGGAATAGGGATGAAAGGAGAGGGAAAGGGATGTAAAGAGAGGGAAAGGGGGAGTAAAGGGAGAGGAAGGGGCTGAAGAGGGAGAGTGGGTTTAAAGGAAGGGAAGGGGGGTGTTAAGGGAGGGGAGTGGGGTGTAAAAGAAGGGAGAGAGGGTGAGTAATGGGAAGAGAGGGAAGGGGTAAAAGGGATGGGAAAAGGAGTGAAAAGAAGGAGTAGTGGATGTTAAGGGAGGGAAGAGGGATGTAGGGGAGGGAAGAGGAGTGGAAAGGGAGGGAAGAGGAGTGGAAAGGGAGGGAAAAGGAGTGGAAAGGGAGGGAAGAGAGTGGAGAGGGAGGGAAGAGGAGTGGAAAGGGAGGGAAGAGAGTGGAGATGGAGGGAAGAGGAGGAAAGGGAGGGAAGAGGAGTGGAAAGGAGGGAAGAGGAGGAAAGGAGGGAAAAGGAGGAAAGGGAGGGAAGAGGAGGAAAGGAGGAAAAGGAGTGAAAGGGAGGGAAGAGGAGTGGAAAGGGAGGGAAGAGGAGGAAAGGGAGGAAAAGGAGTGGAAAGGAGGGAAGAGGAGTGGAAAGGAGGGAAGAGGAGTGGAAAGGAGGAAAAGGAGGAAAGGGAAGGAAGAGGAGTGGAAAGGGAGGGAAAAGGAGGGAAAGGGAGGAAGAGGAGTGGAAAGGAGGGAAAAGGAGGGAAAGGAGGGAAGAGGAGTGGAAAGGGAGGGAAGAGGAGTGGAAAGGGAGGAAAAGGAGGAAAGGAAGGAAGAGGAGTGGAAAGGAGGGAAAAGGAGGAAAGGAGGGAAGAGGAGTGGAAAGGGAGGAAAAGGAGTGGAATGGGAAGGAAGAGGAGTGGAAAGGGAGTGAAAAGGAGTGGAATGGGAGGGAAGAGGAGTGGAATGGGAGGGTAGAGGAGTGGAAAGGGAGGGAAGAGGTGTGGAAAGGAGGAAGAGGAGGGAAAGGGAGGGAAGAGGAGTGGAAAGGGAGGGAAGAGGAGTTGAAAGGGAGGGTAGAGGAGTGGAAAGGGAGGGAAGAGAGTGGAAAGGGAGGGAAGAGGAGGAAAGGAGGGAAGAGGAGTGGAAAGGGAGGGAAGAGAGTGGAAAGGGAGGGAAGAGGAGTGGAAAGGGAGGGAAAAGGAGTGGAATGGGAGGGAAGAGGAGTGGAAAGGGAGGGAAGAGGAGTGGAAAGGGAGGGAAGAGGAGTGGAAAGGGAGGGTAGAGGAGTGGAAAGGGAGGGAAGAGGAGTGGAAAGGGAGGGAAGAGGAGTGGAAAGGGAGGGAAGAGGAGTGGAAAGGGAGGCAAAAGGAGTGGAAAGGGAGGGAAGAGGAGTGGAAAGGGAGAGAAAAGAAGTGGAAAGGGAGGGAAGTGGAGTGGAAAGGGAGAGAAAAGGAGTGGAATGGGAGGGAAGAGGAGTGGAAAGGGAGGCAAAAGGAGTGGAAAGGGAGGGAAGAGGAGTGGAAAGGGAGGGAAGAGGAGTGGAAAGGGAGGCAAAAGGAGTTGAAAGGGAGGGAAGAGGAGTGGAAAGGGAGGCAAAAGGAGGAAAGGAGGGAAGAGGAGGGAAAGGGAGGGAAGAGGAGTGGAAAGGGAGGGAAAAGGAGGAAAGGGAGGTAAGAGGAGTGGAATGGGAGGCAATAGGAGTGGAAAGGGAGGGAAGAGGAGTGGAAAGGGAGAGAAAAGAAGTGGAAAGGGAGGGAAGAGGAGTGGAAAGGGAGGCAAAAGGAGTGGAAAGGGAGGGAAGAGGAGTGGAAAGGGAGGGAAGAGGAGTGGAAAGGGAGGGAAGAGGAGTGGAAAGGGAGGCAAAAGGAGTGGAAAGGGAGGGAAGAGGAGTGGAAAGGGAGAGAAAAGAAGTGGAAAGGGAGGGAAGTGGAGTGGAAAGGGAGAGAAAAGGAGTGGAATGGGAGGGAAGAGAAGTGGAAAGGGAGGGAAGAGGAGTGGAAAGGGAGGGAAAAGGAGTGGAATGGGAGGGAAGAGGAGTGGAAAGGGAGGGAAGAGGAGTGGAAAGGGAGGCAAAAGGAGGAAAGGGAGGGAAGAGGAGTTGAAAGGGAGGGAAGAGGAGTGTAAAGGGAGGGAACTGGAGTGGAAAGGGTTGGAAGAGGAGTGGATTGGGCGGGATAAGGAGTGGAAAGGGAGGGATGAGGAGTGGAAAGGGAGAGAAAAGGAGTGGAATGGGAGGGAAGAGAAGTGGAAAGGGAGGGAAGAGGAGTGGAAAGGGAGGGAAAAGGAGTGGAATGGGAGGGAAGAGGAGTGGAAAGGGAGAGAAGAGGAGGAAAGGGAGGAAAAGGAGTGGAAAGGGAGGGAAGAGGAGGAAAGGGAGGGAAGAGGAGTGGAAAGGGAGGGAAAAGGAGGAAAGGGAAGGAAGAGGAGGAAAGGGAGGGAAGAGGAGTGGAAAGGGAGGGAAGAGGAGTGGAAAGGGAGGCAAAAGGAGTGGAAAGGGAGGGAAGAGGAGTGGAAAGGGAGAGAAAAGAAGTGGAAAGGGAGGGAAGTGGAGTGGAAAGGGAGAGAAAAGGAGTGGAATGGGAGGGAAGAGGAGTGGAAAGGGAGGGAAGAGGAGTGGAAAGGGAGGGAAGAGGAGTGGAAAGGGAGGGAAAAGGAGTGGAAAGGGAAGGAAGAGGAGTGGAAAGGGAGGGAAAAGGAGTGGAAAGGGAGGGAAGAGGAGTGGAAAGGGAGGGAAAAGGAGTGGAATGGGAAGGAAGAGGAGTGGAAAGGGAGAGAAAAGGAGTGGAATGGGAGGGAAGAGGAGTGGAAAGGGAGGGTAGAGGAGTGGAAAGGGAGGGAAGAGGAGTGGAAAGGGAGGGAAGAGGAGTGGAAAGGGAGGGAAGAGAGTGGAGAGGGAGGGAAGAGGAGTGGAAAGGGAGGGTAGAGGAGTGGAAAGGGAGGGAAGAGAGTGGAGAGGGAGGGAAAAGGAGTGGAAAGGGAGGGAAGAGAGTGGAGAGGGAAGAGAGTGGAACGGGAGGGAACAGGAGTGGAAAGGGAGGGAAAAGGAGTGGAATGGGAGGGAAGAGGAGTGGAATGGGAGGGAAGAGGAGTGGAAAGGGAGGGTAGAGGAGTGGAAAGGGAGGGTAGAGGAGTGGAAAGGGAGGGAAGAGGAGTGGAAAGGGAGGGAAGAGGAGGAAAGGGAGGGAAGAGGAGTGGAAAGGGAGGCAAAAGGAGTGGAAAGGGAGGGAAGAGGAGTGGAAAGGGAGAGAAAAGAAGTGGAAAGGGAGGGAAGTGGAGTGGAAAGGGAGAGAAAAGGAGTGGAATGGGAGGGAAGAGGAGTGGAAAGGGAGAGAAAAGAAGTGGAAAGGGAGGGAAGAGGAGTGGAAAGGGAGGCAAAAGGAGGGAAAGGAGGGAAGAGGAGTGGAAAGGGAGGGAAGAGGAGGGAAAGGGAGGAAGAGGAGTGAAAGGAGGCAAAAGGAGGAAAGGAGGGAAGGGAGGAAAGGGAGAGAAAAGAAGTGGAAAGGGAGGGAAGTGGAGTGGAAAGGGAGAGAAAAGGAGTGGAATGGGAGGGAAGAGAAGTGGAAAGGGAGGGAAGAGGAGTGGAAAGGGAGGGAAAAGGAGTGGAATGGGAGGGAAGAGGAGTGGAAAGGGAGGGAAAAGGAGTGGAATGGGAGGGAAGAGGAGTGGAAAGGGAGGGAAAAGGAGTGGAATGGGAGGGAAGAGGAGTGGAAAGGGAGGGAAGAGGAGTGGAAAGGGAGGGAAAAGGAGTGGAATGGGAGGGAAGAGGAGTGGAAAGGGAAGGGAGAGGAGTGGAAAGGGAGGGTAGAGGAGTGGAAAGGGAGGGTAGAGGAGTGGAAAGGGAGGGAAAAGGGGTGTAATGGGAATGAAGAGGAGTGGAAAGGGAGGGAAGAGGAGTGGAAAGGGAGGGAAAAGGAGTGGAATGGGAGGGAAGAGGAGTGGAAAGGGAAGGGAGAGGAGTGGAAAGGGAGGGAAGAGGAGTGGAAAGGGAGGGAAAAGGAGTGGAATGGGAGGGAAGAGGAGTGGAAAGGGAAGGGAGAGGAGTGGAAAGGCAAGGGAGAGGAGGGAAAAGTTGAAGGGGAGAGAGGGGTGGCGGGGTAAAGGGAACAGAGAAAAGCGTCACCTTGCCAAAGACTAAACAGGAAAAACGCTGGAAAACATTCGTGTTGTCGAGGACTTCACGTGTTGGTAATGCGGCGCCATTCCTCTTAAATTTATGTTGCGGTGGAGGGTAATGGGGAGCGGCATTACCCTCCATTACCCAGTGGCTTGATTGGGGCTGGGGGGGAGGGGGGGAATGGGGAGGAAGTGGGCAAGAAAACCATGATTAATTGACTGATGGAAAAGCAGGGGGGGGGGGGGGGGTAGTAGTCGAAGTAGTAGTAGTAGTAGAAGGAGGAGGAGGAGGAGGTGGTGGTGATGGTGATGGTGATGGAGGAGAAAGAGAATGGAGAGAAAGAAAGAGAACGAGGAAAAAAAGAAGAAAGAGAAAAAAGAAAGTTGAAGGAAAAAAAGAAAGAGAGAAAAGACAGTAGAAGAAGGAAAAGAAAAAAAAGAAGAAAAATAAACGAAAAGGAGAAAAGAAGAAGAGAAAGAGACAAAAAGAGAAAGAAGTAGAAAAAAGGGAAAGTGAGGAAAAGTAAAAGAGGAGGAGAAAGAGGAAACGGAAAAGGAAAAGGAGAAGTAGTGTATATAAGAAGAGGAGGAAGAGGAAGAAGAGGTCGACCATGTTGATTACACTTTGATAGGAGAAGAGACGACACGTAACAGCGGCGGAAGGGGATGTACTGTAATTGAATGATTTAAAGACTTGTAGGGAGAGAGGAGCAGGAGGGAGGGAGGGGAAGGCGGGGAAAGAAGGGGGGAGGTAGGGAGGGAGGGGAAGGCGGGGAAAGAATGGGGGAGGTAGGGAGGGAGGGGAAGGCGGGGAAAGAAGGGGGGAGGTAGGGAGGGAGGGGAAGACGGTGGTGGGTCGTGTCGGAGTGGTACATTTGTTAACCCTCCCCCTTTCCTTTCCTCAGCATGTTCCTCATTCCCCGCCCCTCTCAGGCCCCCTCCTCAAGCCCCTCTCAGCCCCCCATTGTTCTCAGGGGAAGGGGTGAAGGGGTGAGGGAAGGAGATAAGCGTGATCAAAGACATTACGTAGAGTGGTTTCTCCCCTCCCCGAATCTAATCTGGCATTATTAACGGATTTATTTAATGGGCCAATTATTATGTGATATTTAAGGGATGAGGTGAAGGCCAATTTTCCTTCTTTTTTCATGGTTGATTTAGAAAGGCGTTAGATAAGGGTGGTATTGAAATGCTCTCACCTGTTTCAATGTTACCGTATTTGGATTTATTTTTCACTATACCATATTCGTGACTGGAGGGAATGAAAAGAGGGAAGGGAGGAGGAGGGAACTACAAAGGGATGGGAGGGGGTAAAAAGAGAGGGGAGGGGGTTGAAAGGGAGGAGAGTGGAACGAAATAGTATATAGTGGTTGATATTCTTTAGAGATCGAAGCGTAGAAACTATTGCAAATAAGAAAATTTATACTATATGATTAATTTTCCCTTCCCTCATTTCCCGTCGCTTCCCACCAGTTCCCAATCTTTCAATCCTTTAACTCCTTTTCTTCCCCTCCCATCACCTCCTCATCCTTCATTCCCTCAACTCATTTACTTCCCTTCACTTCCCGTCACCTTCCAATCCTTCTTCTTCTTCTTTTTTTTTTTTTTTTTACTGTTAAAGAAACAGCTCAAGGGCAACAAAAAAGGTGTAAAAAAAAGCCCGCTAATCACTGTTCCCACAAAGACAAAAGTAATGAGCGGCCAAAAGAGAGGTCAATTTCCCTCTTACCTTTGCTTCCCGTTTTATAGTAGCGTGTCCTGTGATTGTGTTTGTTTGTTAGTCTGTATGTGTGTGACAAAGAGAAGGAAGAGATGTAGGAGGAGGAGAAAGAGTAGGACAACAACAACAACAACAATAACAACAACAACAACAACAACAACAAAGACGAGATATAATTGTGCACCTTCGTCAGTGTACACCTTCCGTCCCCTTAATTCACTGCCTTAATCACCACCACTAAGCCTTCCATCTAGTCCTGTCACCTTTGTTAGCCTCGTCCGGTGTTTGGTTACGTTACCCTTCTCTCTCTCTCTCTCTCTCTCTCTCACACACACACACACACACACACACGTTTTCTCGCTTTTACGAACCCCTATTTGTTGACTCGTGAAATAACATAAACTCGCTCGTAACTCCCGCGCCGCCCTGCTCCTGATAACCGCCGCTACCTGTTGACGCCGCCAGGTACAAAACAGGGGAGCGTAAATCAACGGCTAACCGCTGCGGGATGAAGCGGACCTAATTAGTAACAGGTGGGAGAATGAGCCTTAATACCCCGGCCGGTGGTGCTGAGGTGAGCTTTAATGAGCCACCTGGAGGAGAAGGAAGGGATAGGTGGGTTCTATGGTGGTGGTGGTGATGGTGGTGGTGGTGGTGGTGCTGGTTCAGTGACTCCCGCCGCGTTTAGAGGTGAACCGGAATGGAAGGAAAGGGGCAGTAATTTGTTGTGAATGTGTGCTCTGTGTGTGTGTGTGTGTGTGTGTGTGTGTGTGTGTTCGTTGGTTAGGTATGACGGGCAAGAGTTAGCTCAGATATATTTGCTTTTAATATTTTAATCTTGTTTTCTGTCATCGTTTTGGTCCGAATTTGGAGTTCTTGCGAGAATGTCGAATATTTCTTGATTTCTGTAACATCTGCAATATCTGTTCATCTATTTATTTGCATTTATATACCAATCTGTCAAACTGTCTATCTATTTTTTCTATCTTTTTATAAATCTATCTGTGTGCCGTTATCAGTAACCCAAGGTAGTTTCTCGGTGTGAGGTGTGATTCTGGCAGAGCTTCCTAATCACCATTCACAGCTCTAGATTGAAATTTATCCATACTTAGCTATCTATTAATTGATCTTTATATAAACACACACACACACACACACACACACACACACACACACACACACACACACACACACACACACACACACACACACACACACACACATACACACAGCACTGCAAGTATACCGTAACCTCCTGATTCCCGTCTTCGAAAGAAAATATTGATCACCATTTTCAAGCTTCCTCTCATACCTGTGTTTTAAGGACCATTAACTGCACCAAGACAAAGGAAGAAAATATTTAAACATCGTTCCGCGTGCTTACCCAACATTACTTGTCTCTGCTTCGTAAAGGGAAAGGAAGAAGGAAAGAAAATAAGGTTTAAATAAAGTTATGTTGCAAAAAAGAGAAGGAAGAGAAAATGGGAAAAGATGTGGAGAAAAGTATGCAATGTAAGACTGTATAAAGGAGGAATGAAAGAAAATGTGAAGGTAAAGAGGATAAAAGAAAGGGATAAGTGGATGATGATAGGCTGCGTAAAGGGGAAGAAAATATGGTTAATAAAATAGATATAACAATCATGCTAAAAGAGAAGGGGAGGGGAAAATAGGGGTGTGTGTGTGAATAGAGCTATGGGCGGGAAAGTGAAGGGGAGGGAATGTGGGCGGGGAAATAGAGGTATGTTGAGAAAGAGAAAGGGGAGAGGAAAGAGGGGAAATTGAGGTATGATGGGGAAAGAGGAGAGGGAAGGGGGAAGGGGAGGAGGTAAAGGTATAGAGAAAGGTATGGGAGTGTAGGGAAGAAGAATGGGTAGTTGTTAATGGGGGTAAAATAGAGCGAAGGGGAAAGATAAAGGCATAGAGAAAAGTAGGGATAAGGGGAAGAAAAGAGAATATGATGAATAAAAAGGAGAAGGGGAAGAAGAGGGAAACGGAGGGGATGAAAGACTAATAGTAAGAAGGAATGAAAGAAAATATGGTTAAGAAAAATCGAACTATCATGAAAGAAGAGAATGGGGAAGAGATAGGGAGGTGAAGGGAGGGAAATATAGGTAGATGGGGAAAGAGGAAAGAGAAGGGGAAAGGAAGGGGAAGGTAATGGTATAAAGGTATGGGAGTGTAGGGAAGAAGAATGGGTAATCGTTGAGGTCTCAGGTGTAAATATAGGTAGATGGGGAAAGAGGAAAGAGGAAAGAGAAAGGGAAGGGGAGGGGAAGATAAGGGTATAGAGAAAGGTATGGGAGTGTAGGGAAGAAGAATGGGTAATCGTTGAGCTCTCAGGTGTAAATATAGGTAGATGGGGAAAGAGGAAAAAGGAAAGAGAAGGGGAAGGGGAGGGGAAGGTAAAGGTATAGAGAAAGATATGGGAGTGTAGGGAAGAAGAAAGGGTAATCGTTGAGGTCTCAGGTGTAAATATAGGTAGATGGGGAAGGAGGAAAGAGGAAAGAGAAGGGGAAGGGGAGGGGAAGGTAAGGGTATAGAGAAAGGTATGGGAGTGTAGGGAAGAAGAATGGGTAATCGTTGAGCTCTCAGGTGTAAATTACGTTCCCGGGCCTGCCATTAAGGGTGGGAACAGGAAGTCACGTGATTACGGTCTTTTGTGGATTGATATTGGGTTACACTGCTGTCATTGGCTCGTAAATTATCCAAGGGGTTTATTTCTGAGGCTGGTTGTTATTATCCATTTGTTTGTGCTCATGTTTATGTTTCCATCTGTCTTGGTTTTCACTTGTTTATTCATATGTCAGTTTACACGTACATACACACGAATATTAACACACAGACAGACACACACACAAAAAAAATGATGCCCAAACGAATATATTGGATTCCCACACTACTACTACTACTACTACTACCACCGATACACTAGTCAGTAGAAAATAGCTGTCTCACTGATCTCTTAAAAAAATGAAGTGAAAGGGTCGAGGGTGGAGAGGTGTGTGAAAAGGTAAGGACGGGTGATGGAAACGAAGGCTTATTATTGCTATTACTAAGCTGTTGAGGGATGAGGGAAGGGGTGATGGATGACTTAGGGAAGGAGAGGAGTGAGGGAAGGAGGGGTAAGGAAAGAAGGTAGAGTAAGGGAAGAAAAAAATATGAGAAAAAGTAAGGAAAGGAGACAGTATAGGGAAGGAGGAGAAAGTATAGGTGACGAAAGTATGAGAGAAGAAAAAGTAAAGGAAGAAAGTAATTGAAGGAAGAAGAAGGAAGAGTAAGAAAAGAAGGTAGAATAAGGGAAGTAAAAATATAAGAAAAAGTAAGGGAAGGAGGAGAAAGTACAGGTGACGAAAGTATGAGAGAAGAAAAAGTAAAGGAAGAAAGAGCAACTGAAGGAAGAAGAAGGAAGAGTAAGGATAGGAAGTTAATGAAAAAGAGTAATGGAAGAAGGGGAAAGAGTAAGGAAAGAAGAAAAAGTAAGCGAAGAAAAGTAAAGGAAGATAAAGTAAAGGGAAAGAGGAAATAGAGTAGTGAATAATAAGGGGAGAAAGGAAAGAAAAGAGTAAGGAAAAAAGTAGGATGAGTAAGAGGGGAAGGAGAAAGAGAGGAGGGTGAGGAGGAGGAGGAGTATCTGGGGAGGTTCGTTTGTCTAACCTCCCACTTGTTACCTTCTATACCCCTACCCCCCATCTCTCTCTCTCTCTCTCTCTCTCTCTCTCTCTCTCTCTCTCTCTCTCTCTCTCTCTCTCTCTCTCTCTCTCTCTCTCTCTCTTTCTTCTTGTCCCTCCCTCTCCCCTCCTCCTCCTTCTCCTCCTCCTCCTTCTTCCTCCCTCCAGGTACTCCTCCATTAACCTTCCATTTCACCCAATTCCCCTCCTTACATTCATCACCTGAGGGTTACCTGAAACGCCCCTTAATACACCTGTAATCAGAGAGGTAGTCGCATTTTCGGGGATTACTTTAACAACGACGGGAAACATGGCGGTGAATGAGTGAAAAGTCAAGCCTGAATAACCGCAGGAAGGGAAGGGAGCGGGTGATGGATGGAAAGGTTAAGCGCCCGGGTTGATGCGTATGCAGGAGTGATTAATAACAGCACGCGACAGTCATGAATATCAATGCCGGGGTGTCTTGCGAGGAATGGAGATGGTGAACCTTGGGTGGCAGGGTGAGGGGCAGGTTGGCAGGTAGGGAAACAGGCAGGTTGAGAGGCAGGGAGGCAAGCAAACAGGCAGGCAGGTAGCAAGCAAGCAGGCAACAAAGATGAATGGGCGGAATGAAGGAAGGGAGGGAGGGGGAAGGGACAGAATGAATAAATGAAGGAAGGTGAATGGAAAAGAAGTTGAGGGAGTGATAGAAGAAACATTGAATAACAGGCAATAGAAAGTATGTATGCTTAGTACTGAATTTATTTTTATTGGTGACCCTTTTCCACCTACCTTTGTGTCATCATCATCATCATCATTATCATCACCATCTACTAAAACAATTACTACTGCTGCTGCGCGCTTCAGTAGTACCGATTTTAGCGATAATAAGGTGTCTCGCATGGAAGGAGCTGGCGTAAGTGGAAGTGCAAATGAAGGGAGAGGTGGAAGGTATAGATGGAAGTGAAAATGAAGTTGGAGGTAGAGAATGAAGCGGAGAGGAAGAAGAAAAGGAGGAGGTGAAGAAAAAAAGAGAAGGAAGATAATGGACAGAAGAGGAGAAGAAAGATGAGGAAAAGGAGGAAGATAACGAACGAAGGAGAAGGAAGAGGAGGAGGAGTAGGGTAATGGGCAGAACAGAGGGCAAGAAGGAGTACTGGAAGGAAAGGTCAACAAAGGCACACGCAAGTACACACGACCCCAGCTTAACTAGAGCAAGTAAATGAACCTTTTCTCCTGGTTTAGTCCGGAGCCGATTTCTCCTTCGTGTGCGTGTATGTGTGTGTGTGTGTGTGTGTGTGTGTGTGTGGTCTGATTCCTTGAAAGTGAGGTCTCGATTTCTTCTCATCGTGTATTTTGTTCAATGCTGAGTGTAAAAAACCTGCGCAGTGGGATTCTAATTAGTCCCCCACTGCGCAGATTGTGGTATTTAGTGTAGACGTGTTCGGGAATCCCAATGGCGACCTTTAATATGAACGAGGAGAACACAGGTAGCGGCTGAAGGTCATTAAGCACCGGGTGTTCACCTAATTACTTCGTTCCTCAGGTGTATCGTATGCTAATTGTGTGCGTGTGTTAGTGTGTGTGTGTGTGTGTGTGTGTGTGTGTGTGTGTGTGTGTGTGTGTGTGTGTGTGTGTGTTATGCGGTTCGTTAACTCCGCCTGCAGAGAGAGAGAGGCGTCAAATAGACGTGCAAGGCAAAAATCAAAGACAATGAGAAAGAAACTTCTAAGCGGAATTTTTATTTTAAAGAAACGAAACTAATCGCAACATTTCCTCGTTTTTCCGAACTTTTCATTTTTTCTTTTCCTTGTTTTCTCATTACATTCACTTCACGTCCTCTTCGCCCGTCTCGTCTGTGTCATTTTATGCTCATTTATGTAATTTTCTGCCCTGTTTGCCATTCTCTTTATCTTTCCTTCTCTCATCATTACAATTATTTTTTCTTCCTCTTCCCTTCCTCTTCCTTCTTCCTTTTTTTTCTCTTTCTCATCTTTTTCTTTTTCTTTCTCTTCTTTTTCTTTCTTTTCTTCTTTCTCTTCTTCTTCTTCTTCTTCTTTTTCTTCTTATTGTTCTTCTTCTTCATCTTCTTCTTTTTCTTTTCTTCATGTTCTTCTTCTTCTTCTTCTTCTTCTTCTTCTTCTTCTTCTTCTTCTTCTTCTTCTTCTTCTATTTTCTTCTTCTTCTTCTTCTTCTTCTTTTCTTCATGTTCTCCTTCTTCTTCTTCTTCTTCTTCTTCTTCTTCTTCTTCTTCTTCTTCTTCTTCTTCTTCTTCTTCTTTTTCTTCTTCTTCTATTTTTCTTCTTCTTTCTCCTTTTCTTCCTCCTCCTCCTACTCATGCATGCACGTTGGGTCCAGAAATAGTGAGCATGCACACAACATGGGTGGGAGTCCTCTGCAGGTCGCACACGAGTAATTGGATCTCGGGGTCACCATTAGTAGTGACCTAAAATGTACAAAGAGCTGAAAGTCTGCATTAAAGAAAATCTAATATCATGTTCGGGTCCATCTCAACAGCTCTGAGTTTAAGACAACTGGTGTAATATCAGTCTCGTTCGTAAGACCTCACCTGGAGTATGCAGTGCACTTTTGGTCCTCCAGATGCAAGAAGGACGTAGAGGCACTCAAGAATTTAACGTAGCGTCGTGAGAATTATAGCATCGTTAAGGGCACTTACGTATGAAGAACGGCCCGGGTGACTCAACTGTTTTACGCTGGGAAAACGACCACGTTGTGATTTGATACAGGTCCCCAGATACCGGAACAAGGTCAATAACGCTTTAAACCAACTCGTTAACCAGAAACAAGGGTCTACCGATTCAAGCGAGGAGATGCAGATGGACATTAGCAAGAACAACGATTATGCGGAAGTAGTCAATGTGAAATCGCGTTGACAGTTTCATCGTTGTGGCAGGAGTGAATTGACTGTTTCCGCACGCACATAAATCAAGTACTTTTATTATATTCTACTATTATGCAAGTGATTGAAGCGCTTGACTAATAGTAGGCAGCCTCGTAAAAGCCAAGTCAGTTTTTGTGGCCGGATATTCCAAGTTTCCATGCTTCCTTACTGTTGCCTGATCTTTTAAGTTTCCACGCTCTCGTCTCTTTCTTCTCCGGGGTGAAGGAGCGTGACGGTGCGGGTAGCCAAGTGTTTGTTGGGGCGCCGCCTGTTCCATTCCAGCACACACACACACGCACACACACACACACACACACACACACACACACACACACACACACATACACACACATTATTATATTTATCTTATATTTCGAACTTGCCATTTATTTTTTTATCATACTGCACGTAATGTTTCCTTTCCTTAAATGCCGCGCTGACCATTTCTCTCTATGACTTTCCAACATTCTTTTTAGGTCGTCAGATTAATGTACTTTTAACTTTACTTCTTTTCAATTTTCTTCAGCTATCTATTTTCTCCCTCTAGTCGCCTAACATTTTCTTTCATATTTCTTTTATTGCGCCGTAAATTCTCTTTCTTTATCATCCTGCTTCTCATGTTTAGTTCACATTCTTCATTTTTTTGTTACTCTCCCTTCATTTTCTTCGGCGTTCCTCAATTTTTACCTTTATACTTCTTATTTTCCATCGTCTTCTCTCTTCCTTATATTATTTCGCGCCTTCTCTAGAATTACAACTGTCCACCTTTTCCTATTCCTTATCCATTCTTGTGTTACTTTCCCTTCACTTTTTCAACGTTCCTCAACTTGTGCCTTTCTACTTCATAATTTTCCATCGTCTTCTCTCTTCCTTACATTATTTCGCTCCTTCTCTAGTATTATCATTGTCCTCCTTTTCTTTTACTTATTCATTCCTGCGTTACTCTCCCTTTATATTTTTACCGCGTTCCTCAACTTTTACCTTCTTCATAATTTTCCATCTTCTTCTCTCTTCCTTATATTATTTAGCGCCTTCTCTAGTCCATTGTCCTCCTTTTCCTATTCCTTATCCATTCCTGTGTTACTTTCCCTTCATTTTCTTCGACGTTCCTCAACTTGTGCCTTTCTACTTCATAATTTTCCATCGTCTTCTCTCTTCCTTACATTATTTCACTCCTTCTCTAGTATTATCATTGTCCTCCTTTTCTTTTACTTATTCATTCCTGCGTTACTCTCCCTTTATTTTTTTTCCGCGTTCCTCAATTTTTACCTTTTCTACTTCATAATTTTCCATCGTCTTCTCTCTTCCTTATATTATTTCACGCCTTCTCTAGTATTACCGTTGTCCTCCTTTTCCCTTTTACTTATTCATTCCTGCGTTACTCTCCCTTTATTTTTTTCCGCGTTCCTCAACTTTTAACTTTCCGCTTCTTATTTTCCATTGTCTCTTTCACTTCCTTATAATATTTCGCTAATTCGGTAGTTCTTCCTTTCTCCTTTTCCTATTGCTTTTTCATTCTTCTGTTACTCTTCCTACATTTTGCTCGACGTTCCTCAATTCTTACCTTTCTGCTTCATATTCTTCATTGTCATTTTCTCTTCCTTATAATATTTCGTTAGTTCAGTAGTTTTGCCTTTGTCCTCATTTTCCTCTTCATTTTTCATTGTGTTACTCTCTTCATTTTTTTTTCCGTGTTTCTCAAATTTTGCTTTTCTACTTAATATTTTTCATTGCCCTGTCTCTTCCTTGTACTGTTTTCCGCCTTCGTTATATAGTGTTGCTTTTGTCCTCATTTTCCTCTTCCTATTAATTCTTGTGTTACTCTTTCTCTGCTGTCTTGTTCAGTGTCCCTCAACTTTTTTCTCCTTTTTACTTCATATTTTCATTATCTTTTCCTTATACTATTTCGCGCCTTCGCTAGTACATGCCCTTGTCCTCATTTTCCCCTTCCTTTTTCCTTCCTTGTCGTCATCATCGTCCTCGCCCTCCGTCTTTTCTTCTTCTTCATTATTTTCCTCGTGTTCCTCATTTTTTTTCCTTCTTTATGTCTTTCCTTACGTGACGGTGCATACGGTCAAATGATGGTTAGGGCTCCCCTCCAAAACACACACACACACACACACACACACATACACACACACACACACACACACACACACACACACACACACACACACACACACACACACACACACACACACACACACACACACATACATTTGCATTAAGTCGCTGGCAATGTGTACCGATGTTTTGTTATGTTAATCTTGCTATGCTTTCATGTTTGGTTATGTTTATTACCTTTTGTTTCTTTTATTGTAATGTTTTTCGTTGTCCTTTTTTTTTCTTCAAGTTTATTAGCATGCACATCTCCCAACAGTAATTTCACTTTACATTCATTTCCTGCTGACTCGCTTTATGGCCCGAAATTGTGGTCATATCTTCGTTTTAAAACTTATGTACATACTCTTATATGCCTAGGTTTTATATTTCTTTTTCTTTCCCTCCCTCTCCTCTTTCTCCCACCGCCACCACCACCACTACCTTCTCCTTCTCTTCTTCCTCCTCCTCCTCCTCTTCCTCTTCCTCCTCCACCTACTATTCCTCTTCCTCCTTTCATCCCAAGCTTCAAAATGCGGCGTACTACCACCACTGCCTTCTCCTCCTCTTCCTCCTCCTCCTCCTCCTCCTCCTCCTCCTCCTCCTATTCCTCTTCCTCCTTCCATCGCAAGCTTTAAAATGCGGCGCCATAGTCGTATAAAAGAATGAAGGGGTCACACAGGCTCACCAGTTTGCATGAAAAAAAGACGAAAGGAGAAAAAAATGGAATATTGCAGAATCGGGTTTTCGATATTTTTTTTTTATATTAATATTGAATGAGGGTGAGGAAGAGCAGCTTATTGGAGTCTCGGTCACGCCTCTCTCTCTTTTCCTCTTCCTCTTTCGTGTTTCTTTTGCATTTTTCCGTTAGAATTTTTGGCTATTACTCTGCGGGTGGTTTCGCCTCTTCCGCCGCTTTTTCATATTCCTTTTTTTATTCTTTTTTCCTTCCTTTTCTTCTTGTTCTCTTGTTTTTATCTTTTTGTTCGTTTCAGTTTTTGTTTTTGTTCTTGCTCTTCTCGTTTTTGTTTTGGTTCCTGTTCTTGTTCTTCTTCTTGTCCTTCTCCTTTTTCTTCGTCTTCGTCTTCGTCTTCTTCTTCTTCTTCTTCTTCTTCTTCTTCTTCTTCGTCCGCATCCCGTTACGATAATTATGGCTTTACTACTACGGCACCTACTACTACTACTACTACTACTACTACTACTACTACTACCACCACCACCACCACCACCACCACAACTACCACCCAACCTATTTCTAGTGATCACCTTTGCTCTTGCTGCTCGTTCAGGACTTGTTCTTATTCCCGGTGCACGCTGAAGGTCATGTAATGCTAGGTCCCTTTTCCTTGGGTTCCCTTGACGTACTTTTTCCCATGACTCGTGACACTTAGAAACTTTAATGCGAGGAAATTCATGCTACTCAGGTACTCAAATGTGGGAGGTTGTTTTTGATCTGTGGTTCAAATTTGGGCGTTTTTTTTTAGTGCCCTCATTTTTTTTTTTGCGTGGTGGGAGAATCGTGATTTTTTTAAAAGTTTTTCATATATATATTTTTTTTCAGATTTCTCAATATTGTACTTTCGCATTCTCGGGAGTCAGTTTGTTCTTGGCGGAAGGCACGTTTTCCTTCTTCCTTTTGTTTTAGTTCAGCTTTCCCCCGAGTTGAGGCAGGAAGGGGCGTGACGGAATGAGATGCCTGGAGAGAGAGAGAGAGAGAGAGAGAGAGAGAGAGAGAGAGAGAGAGATGGATAAAAAGCAACTTACATCTCCTTGACTTAAATATATAGATGGAATAAGAAATAAATAGATAGACATATATAGATAGATAGATAGACGTGTATTAATTTTTTTTGTGTGTGTTCGTGTGTTCAGAGTTGTCAGTTAGTTTTGATAATTCCTAGAAGCCTGATCAGCCGTTATGACTTTTTTTTATTATGCAGTCTTTCGTAATATAAGACAATCCAGCAAGCCATTCCCAGGCAGCCGCGTAATGAACCTCCGCCTCCTCGTTGCTTCGGAAAGAAATTGCATGTGCCGGTCGTTTAATTACTGGATATGTGAATTAAATTAGTTCGTCCTGATCAAATTAAAAGTCCGTCCCAGTCTTTTCCTGTTTTTAATTCTCACCCGCCTTGAAATTATTGATGGTTTATTCTTTTAAGAGTGTAGGTACTTGATTTTTTGGTGTGTGGTGAACTTGCGTTGTTGAGATAAGAATAATACTTCGAAAATCACAATCAATATAGACAGTACATGCGCTTTTTTTGTTTCCGTATTTGCATTCATTATCATTCGGGTTGGTACTTATATTTTTTTTTTGAGGTGAACTTGCGTTGTTAAAAAAATAATAGTACTTTGAAAATCTCAATCAATATCAACACAACACGCTTTCACAGGCAAATTTAGTTTCCAATATCTTTGTTGTCTTACTTGCATCCATTATCATTCAGGGAGGTACTTACGGTAATTTTTTTTGTGGTGAAGTTGCATTGTCGAAATAAATACAATACTTCGAAAATCACAAGCAGTATCGACACTACACGTACTCGCAGCCAAATGCACTTCCCAATAATTACCTTTGTTTTCTTATTTGCATTCATTATCATTGGGGGAGGTACATAGTTTTTTTTTTTTGTGGTGAACTCGCATTGTCGAAATAAATACAATACTTCGAAAATCACAATCAGCATCGACATTATACGCACTCGCAGGCAAATATACTCAATAATATCTCTTTCTCTTATTTGCATTCATTATAATTCGTGTAGGTACTTAATTTATTTTTGTGGCGAACTTGCATTGTCGAAATAAGAATAGTACTTCGAAAATCACAATCACTATTTACACTACACGAACTCACAAGCAAATCAATAATTACCTGTGTTTTCTTAGTTGCATTCATTATAATTCGTGTAAGTACTTAATTTATTTTTGTAGATAACTTGCACTTCCGAAATAAGAACAATATTTCGAAAATCACAAGCAGTATCGACACTACACGCACTCACAGGCAAATGAACTTCCCAATAATTACCTTTGTTTTCCTATTTGCATTCATTATCATTCATGTCGGTACTTAATTTTTCTATTTTTTTAGTGAACTTGGATTGTTAAAATAAGAATAACACTTCGAAAACCACAATCAGTATATACACTACACGCTCTCATAGGCAAATATACTCAATAATATCTCTTTCTCTTATTTGCATTCATTTACATTCGTGTAAGTCCTTATTTTTTGTGGGGAACTTGCATTGTCGAAATAAGAACAATACTTCGAAAACCACAATCAGTATATACTCTACACGCTCTCACAGGCAAATATGCTCAATAATATCTCTTTCTCTTATTTGCATTCATTTACATTCTCCCCGTGCCTTCCCCCCTCGTTGTCTCCCCGCTTCATTATGCAGAGACTCAACTATACTATATAAAGTGAAGTTGTGTTGGAGTGTTGGGTAATGCTGAATGCTGTGTTGTAATGGTGCCTGGAAACCTTTGCTGGATATTTATTTTCTGTTTGCTTGTTTGTTTCTTTGTCTGTGATGGTTATTTTTATTTGTGTATTTTTATTTATTTATTTATTTTATTTATTTGAGAGAGAGAGAGAGAGAGATGTCTGTCTGTCTCTCTCTCTCTCTCTCTCTCTCTCTCTCTCTCTCTTATTCGGAGGGTCTTGTCTTTGTTCAGCTTTTTTGGCAATAACCCCTTCTCCCCTTCTCCCCCCTCCCCCTCCCCCCCTTTCCCCTCTCCCTCCTTGACCGCCTTAACCTGCTTAACACCCTCCTCACGACAGCTTTTCCCTCCCCCCCTCCTTATCTCCCCCCTATCTTTATCTCCCTCCCCCTCTCCCCCTACTCAAAACACCATTACCCCTCTCATCATCATTAGTAATATTGTAAGTCATCATCGTCATCATCATCTCGTTTAATTTTATTTTTTTTGCGAAGTACACTAAAGGTTGTTTATGAATACCTCTATACTATTTGTGTCTGTCTATATGTCTGTCTGTATGTGTGTCTGTCATTTTCTCGCTTTCTCCCTCCCTTTTTTGTCTGTAAATGTCTGTCTGTATGTGTGTCTGTCTTTTCCTCGCTCTCTCCGAATCTTTTTTTGTCTGTCTGTATGTCTGTCTATGCGTGTGTCTTTTCCTCGCTCTCTCCCTCTCTTTTTTTATCTGTCTGTATGTCTGTCTATGTGTGTGTCTTTTTCTCGCTCTCTCCCTCTCTTTTTTTGTCTGTCTATATGTCTGTCTATGTGTTTGTCTTTTCCTCGCTCTCTCCCTCTTTTTTTTTGTCTGTCTGTATGTCTGTCTGTATGTGTGTCTGTCTTTTCCTCGCTCTCTCCCTCTCTTTTTTTGTCTGTCTGTATGTCTGTCAGTATGTGTGTCTGTTTTTTCCTCGCTCTCTCCCTCTCTTTTTTTGTCTGTCTGTATGTCTGTCTGTATGTGTGTCTGTTTTCCTCGCTCTCTCCCTCTCTTATTTTGTCTGTCTATATGTCTAAGTGTGTCTGTTTTTCTCGCTCTTTTTTTTGTTTGTCTATATGTCTGTCTGTCTATGTGTCTTTTTTCCTCGCTCTCTCCCTCTCTTTTTTTGTCTGTCTGTATGTCTGTCTGTATGTGTGTCTGTCTGTATGTGTGTGTCTTCCTCGCTCTCTCCCTCTCTTTTTTTGTCTGTCTATATGTCTGTCTATATGTCTGTCTGTATGTGTGTCCCTTTTCCTGGCTCTCTCCCTCTCTTTTTTTGTCTGTCTATATGTCTGTCTGTATGTCTGTCTGTATTTGTGTCTGTCTTTTCCTGGCTCTCTTCCTCTCTTTTTTTCTGTCTATATGTCTGTCTGTATGTCTGTCTGTCTTTTCCTGGCTCTCTCCCTCTCTTTTTCTGCCTGTCTATATGTCTGTCTGTATGCGTGTCTCTTTTCCTCGCTCTCTCCCTCTCTTCTTTTGTCTGTCTATATGTCTGTCTGTATGTGTGTCTGTCTTTTCCTCGCTCTCTCCCTCTCTTTTTTTGTCCGTCTGTATGTCTGTCTATGTGTGTGTCTTTTTCTCGCTCTCTCCCTCTCTTTTTTTGTCTGTCTGTATGTCTGTCTGTATGTGTGTCTGTCTGTATGTGTGTGTCTTCCTCGCTCTCTCCCTCTCTTTTTTTGTCTGTCTGTATGTCTGTCTGTATGTGTGTGTCTTCCTCGCTCTCTCCCTCTCTTTTTTTGTCTGTCTATATGTCTGTCTGTATGTCTGTCTGTATGTGTGTCTCTTTTCCTGGCTCTCTCCCTCTCTTTTTTTGTCTGTCTATATGTCTGTCTATATGTCTGTCTGTATGTGTGTCTGTCTTTTCCTGACTCTCCCTCTCTTTTTTTGTCTGTCTATATGTCTGTCTGTATGTCTGTCTGTATTTGTGTCTGTCTTTTCCTGGCTCTCTTCCTCTTTTTGTCTGTCTATATGTCTGTCTGTATGTCTGTCTGTATTTGTGTGTCTTTTCCTGGCTCTCTCCCTCTCTTTTTTTGTCTGTCTATATGTTTGTCAGTATGTGTGTCTGTCTTTTCCTCGCTCTCTCCCTCTCTTTTTTTGTCTGTCTATATGTTTGTCAGTATGTGTGTCTGTCTTTTCCTCGCTCTCTCCTTCTCTATTTTTGTCTGTCTATATGTCTGTCAGTATGTGTGTCTGTCTTTTCCTCGCTCTTTCCCTCTCTATTTTTGTCTGTCTGTATGTCTGTCAGTATGTGTGTCTGTCTTTTCCTCGCTCTCTCCCTCTCTATTTTTGTCTGTCTATATGTCTGTCAGTATGTGTGTCTGTCTTTTCCTCGCTCTTTCTCTCTCTTTTTTTGTCTGTCTATGTGTGTCTGTCTCTTCCTCGCTCTCTTCCTCTCGTGTCTTGGATTTATCGCTTCTTTCCGGCCGGTGTTAGAGAAATGAAGAGGGCGGCGATTTTCTATGCTGCTCTCGGGCGGCGCGGTGGGAGAATGTGCCCTCTGAGTGGCCCTTGTTACGCCGTGAATTATGATGCGCGCTGAGTGGCCGCCTCGGTGTTGTTTATTCGCACTGAAGAGCCGGTCATTATATTATTTTTTTTCTCTTTCTGCTCCTCCCTCCCTTCTCCCTCCTGCCTTCCTCCCTCCGTCTTGCTTGTTATGCTCGTTCAGCCTCTCGCACGCTCCTCAGAGGTGATAATATATCTTCTTGTTTTGTGTGTGTGTGTGTGTGTGTGTGTGTGTGTGTGTGTGTGTGTGTGTGTGTGTGTGTGTTTGTTTGTGGTTTGTGATTTGTTGACTTGTTTGTTGTTTTGATGTTTTGTTGTTTTCGTCTTAAGAACATAAGAACATAAGAACGTAAGGAGTCTGCAAGAAACCGTCAATATCATCGTCGTTTTTTTAATCTTTATATATCCTCTTTTTCTAGTTCATGTTCTTGTTATTCTTGTTCTTGTCCTTGTTTTTTTATCGTTCTTGTTCCTTTCCTTGTTCTTGTTCTTCTTGTTCTTCTATTTTTAAATTTCTCCGTCTTCTTGTTCTTTTTCTGCTTGTTCTTCCTCTTTTTTTCTTCTTCCTCCTCCTCCTTTTCTCCTTCCTTGTCCTCCTCCAGCCTCAGTATAAGTCTCAAGTGCGTTCATTGTTTTCTTGTTCTTTTTTTCCTCCTCCTCTTCATCCTCTCCTTTTTTTTTTTCCTCAGCTATTCCTTGCCTTGTGTAACCCTCGTAGTGTCTCCTTCTAAGGGCCTGCACTGCTCTGTATGCCGCGCGCTGCCCACTCAGGAACTCTCCCCGCAAAGCAATGTCCACGGATTATTTTCGGGGCTTCATCTCCTTTATTAAGTCTTTATTTTGTAACTGGCGTATTCGTTTCAAAGGAGATACTAAATTTTGTCATGCGCTGCTTGTTTAAGAAAGAATTATTATTAAACAAGTATAAGACGTGTTGAATTTGCCCCATTAAATTTTCCTTGTTTTCGTGCTGCTTGTTTTAGGAAGCTTTTTATTAAACTAGTGTAAGACGTGTTGAATTTGTGATATTACGTCCATATCTTTCTTTATCATTATTAGGTAAGCTTTAATATCATATGCTGCTTGATGTAAACTTGATATTTGATGAGTTTACGAGCTGTCTGAATTATACTGTGGATGAGAAGTTGTATTTTATTAAGAAGCGGGAAACATTATAATTCGTAACAGCGAGAGCAGCGCAGAAGAAAAGAGTAATTTGACAAAGCCGAGAAATATTGGCCCATAATTCCTCGCACCGGCAATTACCTGCTCCCCGCCATTACCTCCGCCGCATACAAGTATCGGGATTAGTGCGACCCGGGCCTAATTTACAGTCCGGTCTTCGCCTTCTATGCCTACGTACGTACCGACATGCCTCCTGTGTGCTGCGCGCGCGTACACACACACACACACACACACACACACACACACACACACATAATGCTAGTGATGAAAGAGATGAGAAAAAAGAAAAAGGATAATTGTGATGAGACGGAAAAAAAAACAAAAAAACAAATCAAACAAAAGCACAAACAAACAACCCCCCCTCTCTCCCCCCCCCCCCCCACACACACACACAGATAAATAGATTGATAGATAGACAGAAGCATTTTTAACCTCAAATTTGTAAGTTCTATAAAACAAGTCCATACAATTCTCTACATTTAATTGAGTCTTTGGTCTAAGATAAAATACTAAACATGAATTAATATGTAAAAGAAAAACAAAACAAAACATACAATGGGCCCTTAAAGCCAGACCCCCCCCTCCCCCACAGACTCCCCTCCCCCAACACAAAACAGCATCTTCATTCCACAGACATTTCCAAGACATTTCCCTCTGCAGTCTTGTCCCTCTTCGTCGTCATAAAAGCCATTACCGGGGTGCGTGCGCGGCGGCCCCTGACTCGGCTATAGGAGCTGGGCCAATAATTCGATAAGGCTGTGAGGCTTTTCGTGCGTTGTGTCCCACTTGGTTCAGACACTCAGGCCGGTCCAATGGGGTTTAATGGTCACGTGTAAGGCATTGATGGCATGACTCTGTGTATTTGGGGGTGGGGGGAAGGGGGGTAGGGGTGGTTGTGTGTGTGTGTGTGTGTGTGTGTGTGTGTGTGTGTGTGTGTGTGTCCCTATTATGCATGTTTGTCGTCTTCCCTCCCTCATTTCCTACTTCTTTTACTCCCTTTATGCTTTTCCTGTCTTCATTCCCTCCTTTCCTTTCCTTCATTCCTTTTTTCTCTCCATTCTTTCCTTCCCTCCTGCTTTCCACATTTCCTTCTTTTACTGCTTTTATTCCTTTCCTATTTCCATTCTCTCCAATCCCTTCCTTCCTTGCCTTTCCTCTCTCCATTCTCTCCTTTCCTTCTTCCCTCCTGCCTTCCCACGACCCCATCCCTTCCTTCCTTGTCCTCCTTATCCTTTCCTAATCTTTCCTCTCCTTTCTTTGCTCTTCCTTTCCTCCACTTCATCCTCCCCAATGACAGTTTTCTCCCCTTCCCCCCTCCCTCCCTTCTTGTGACCTTGGACTCCCTCGCACGTGTTTTTTTTTTTTTTTTTTTTGTGTGTATATGTGTGTGTGTGTGTGTGTGTGTGTGTGTGTGTGTGTGTGTGTGTGTGTGTGCCCATTATGTATGTTTGTCGTCTTTCCTCATTCACTTCTTCCACCTATTCCTCTCTTTATTCCTTTCTTGTCTCCATTCCCTCCTTTCCCTTCTCTCCTTATTTTCCTTTCTCCAGTTAACTCATGTCTCGATAAGGAACAGAAAAATTGCTAAGAGGAGAAAAAATAATTGCATAGAGAAATCTGTCACACACACGCACACGCACACACACACACACACACACACACACACACACACCCACACACACACACACACACACACACACACACACACACACACACACACACCTGTCATTAACTCGCCTCCCACGTAACCTACTCCCCGCTGATCCACAAGTGCTTTCGACACAAATTACCCATTGGGGATCCGGGTGAGGGAGTGTGACCTCCTGCTTGTTACCATATCCGTCACTCATCTCTCTCTCTCTCTCTCTCTCTCTCTCTCTCTCTCTCTCTCTCTCTCTCTCTCTCTCTCTCTCTCTCTCTCTCTCTCTCTCTCTCTCTCTCTCTCTCTCTCTCTCTCTCTCTCTCTCCTTAATTAGTTCTGATGGCTCTTTGTGCATAGTCGAGAGAGAGAGAGAGACTTATACGATTAAGCTGCAGGTAATTAGTTTTGTCTTGTCTACTTTAGCAATTAGTTCTCACCCGCTAATTACCGGATACGAGCAAAGCACACGACGGACTTACCTGCTTGAGGGGGCCAATTACCTGTGAATAGCTAAGCCTGGAACAGAGAGAATAAAAGCGCTACAACATTTACATAACTCCTTAATTAGTCACGTTGTTTCCTCTAAATTGCGGTTACGTTGAGGTTCTCGTATTATTTTTAGTCTGTTTTTATCTATTTTCTTTCTTTATTTTATTTTATTTTTGTTTGTCACGTAATTGTTTGTTTGTGATGTAATTATTTTGCCGTTTATTTAATTTATTTTTTTGTCTTGTAACTTCTTTCTTCGTGTTTCAGTATTTTATATATTTTTTTATATTTGAGGTTAAAATTGCTTTAGTTTCATTATGTTTAAATTTGGTAACTTCCTTCTTTTCCTATTCCTGTTTTTATTTATGAAGTTAAACGGCTTTGGTTCCGCGGCGTATAGCTTTCGTAACTTCCTCTTCCTAGTATTTCAGTTACGTATTCGGGCTTAAAAATTGCTTTGATAACTCCCTTTTTTTCTCATTTCAGTTATTTATAAAGTTAAAATGGTTTGGCTTCACAACGTATAATTTTGCTATCTTCCTCTTTTTAGTACTTCAATTATTTATGTATTTGTGTTTACAATGCTGCGGTTTACGGAGATTAGCTTATTAAAGGATGTGATGAGTTGAATTCGTCCGCCAACCAATCAGCAGAGAGCAACCAGACGTCAGTGGCTTACCCTTCCCACATAACGTTGATGAATAAGCTCCCTCCTCGCTCCTCCTCCACTCCTATGATGCATTAGACTTCGCAACCTAATGGGCCAGTTCCTCTCTGTGCCCACTTTTGATTTTTTTTTACAGCAAAGGAGACAGCACAAGGGCACAAAAAAAGGAAAGAACAATAAAAAAAGAAGCCCGCTACTCGCTGCTCCTGTAAAGAATCCGAAGAGGTGGCCGAAAGAGCAGTCAATTACGTGAGATTACATACGCCTTAATTTAACATTACACACGCCTTAATTTAACATTACACACGCCTTAATTTAACAAGCGAGCTGCGAACTATTCCCCCCACTAACCATTTCGACACGTGACTGGTAATTGCTTTTGTGAGGGATGCGTTTAGTTAGGGATTGTTGGTGTCTGGTGAAAGGCAACAGAACCCATTCATCAGCCCGACGCGGTGGAATTATGTATAGGCCAACGCGACGGGCGGCATCAAACGAACGAACTCATTATGAAGCTGATGCAATGGCGTAGTGCGTAATCCGTTTAGTTCGGTATTTATAACTTGTTGAAAGGGAATTGATCTCATTTATCGGAACTCATTTATCGGTTGGAACTGAACTCATTAAGCGGTTGGAACTGAACTCATGTGTCTGTCTGTGTGTCTGTGTATTTATGTTTCTCTGTATGTTTCTGTCTGTGTGTTTGTGTGCGTATGTTTGTTATATGTATCTGTCTGCGAGTTTGTATGTGTCTGTTTCTCTCTTCCTCTTCCTCATTTATCTAATTCAACTCACTGAGGCTTGGAGGCAAATGTATACTAATGCACAAAACAAACAGGTATTATGAAAAAATGTAATGAGGTAAATTATGGTATACCTACACTTGTAATATAGTTTGTAGTTAGTTCAGGTAATGTTCATCTATTTAAACACCTAAAAAAACGTATCATGAAACGGATGTAACGAGGCAATTTATGGTATAGTTACACTTAGTTATGTAGATTATATAATGTACATCTAACGCTGAACACGCTTAGTTATCTAGCTTAGGTAATTGATGTACATATAATTTAAACACTGACCACACATTATGAAGTAGGTGTAATGAGGTAATTTATCACATACCCACACTTAATCTGCCTCAGGTAATGGGGATCTATTTAAAAACTGCAGGTACGGACGTCGGGGCGCCGTGCAAAACGCCGAGAATACTGAATAGATCCTTAATTAGTCTTGATGGATGAGCCGCGTCCAGGTCCACCCACCGACCTTTAATTATCTGTCTGTGGAAAAACGGAGAAAAAACGTACACCCATACATCGAAGAAAAGGTTGGGTTGGGCGGGACTGTTACGTGTGTGTGTATGTGTGTGGTGGGGGGGGCGTGTGTATGTGCGTGTGTGTGCGAGAGTGCGTGTGTGTGTGTGTGTGTGGTGGGGGACGTGGGTATGTGCGTGTGTGTGCGAGAGTGCGTGTGTGTGTATGTGTGTGCGAGAGTGCGTGTGTGTGTGTGTGTGTGTGTGGTGGGGGGCGTGTGTATGTGCGTGTGTGTGCGAGAGTGCGTGTGCTTCAAACCTACGAACACCATACCTTGGAATCGCCGATATGGAAGATACTTACCTCACCTCTAATCATGAACACACTCTTACTATACCTCGGAACACGCGAACCACCTGTAAGAATCGACGTTCAGGCACTTCAGGGGCTATATAGAGGGTAGGAGGGCAAGAGGAGAGGCCATGCAGTGGGTCAGTGTTAAGCGGCCCTAAAACTCCAAACTCCACCCTCCATAACCTTCCCTTGCCCTTCCTTGCATCAGTGTTCTCCTCTCCCGCCTTTGTCAGATCACTATTACAGGTGCGAGGTGATATGGCAGGTGAGATGTAATGATGGGTAAGGAGGAGGAGAGGAGAGGAGAGGAGAGGAGAGGAGAGGAGAAAGAAGAGGGAAGGAGAAGAGAAAGGAGGGAAGGAGAAGAGAAAGGAAAGGGTAGGAGAAGAGAGGAGAGGGATGGAGAAATGAAAGGAGAGGGAAGGAGAAGAGAAAGGAAAGGGAAGTAAAAAATGGAGAAGGATGGAGAAATGAAAAGAGACGGAAGGAGATGAGAGGAGAGGAAAGGGAATGAGAAAAGATGAGATGAGATGAGAGGAGAGGAGAGGAGGAGGAGGTTGAGGAAAGCAGAGGCAGAGGTGGCGGAGTAAGAGGAGTAGGAGAAAGGAAATATCAAAGGTATTCTGCAATTATTTTTCTCTCCACATTTCCTCCACACCTCCTCCATCATTTATACGCGTCATGGGCCGTTTCAAATGCCTTCTCTCGCCATCTATCATCCTCACAATTTTTCGTTTATGCTCCTATTTTTTCCTTGACAAGACTGCAGTGGAAAATCTCTCTCCGCGATTCGCCTGTCAACGTGTCAACTTTATGTGATGTTAATCTGCGTGTGACTTCAGTGATTATGTCAGTCAGCTGGCTTACTGCTTTGTGTGTGTGTGTGTGTGTGTGTGTGTGTGTGTGTGTGTGTGTGTGTGTGTGTGTTAATCATTTCTCCCATTTTAAAGCTTTGAGGACATCATTACACGACTCCCTCGTCTTCAGTGAATTCAAATTACGGTGTTTTGTCCTATCTTTGAATGGTAAGCTGCTTGTGTCCTTGCATTTTTAACAATCTATTAACGTTCTGTAACATGAGGACTAAAGACGAACGACATTAACCGTCTCATCAGTGTTAAATTTAGCCTCAGAATACGGTAACTTTTAACTTTTCTGTTACTTACACTTCCAGAGATTAACTTAATATGTGTTTGCTCCTCCTCCAGCTCCTCCTTTTTCATTCCATTGTTTCTCGGTCGAAGATCAAAATTTACTGGCAAACCTCAAGTCCATTTCGTGTCTTCTTTTTCTTATGTTCAGATCATCCAGTGGGTAGCAAATGAACGGGTTACTTTTTCTTACAACCTCAAGTATAATTCACGTGCTGATCCTGTATTGCCTCAGCCACTACTGGAGCATCGTAGCAATTTGTTCGGACCCTCTTGTAATATCTCGGCATCATGTTTCGATCTAATCACACGACCTAAATTGGCGCCGTTAACAAACTTGCCTATGTCATTGCTATCTCTGAATCTACGCCGCTGATGTAGATGAATAATAATGAACCCAAAACTGATGCCCGAGGGACGCCACAAGAACCCACAAGAGTCCAGTCACTGCCACCGTTTAATAATACCAAGCCTCTGTACACCGCCGTTGGGTTGGTGCAGACTCTTGTTTCCTTTACTGGGGCTGTCTTGTGCCTCCTCCTCCTCTTCCTCGTCCTCGTCCTCGTCCTCTTCTTTTTCTCTTCTTTTTATTATTTTCTTCTTTTTCTTATTCTTCTCCTTTTTTTTTTCTTTTATTACGTCCTCCTGTCTATGGTATTTTTTTCTTCTATCTTCCTCCTCGTCCTCCCCGTCTACGTCCTCCTCCTCCTCATCCTCCTCTTCCTCTTTCTCGTCCTCGTCCTCGTCCTCTTCTTCTCTTCTTTTTATTATTTTCTTCTTTTCTTCTTTTTTTCTTCTTTTATTACGTCCTCCTGTCTATGGTATTTTTTTCTTCTTTCTCCTCGTCCTCCTCGTCTACGTCCTCCTCCTCCTCCTCCTCCTCCTCCTCCCATACTTTAACCTTTGGCCGTCCTGTGACCTCGGCCGCGCCCAAGACCCAGAAATTAGAGATTGTTCGGCCATTGATCAAGTTTCGGCGCCAGGATCACCGCCATACGTCTCTCTCTCTCTCTCTCTCTCTCTCTCTCTCTCTCTCTCTCTCTCTCTCTCTCTCTCTCTCTCTCTCTCTCTCTCTCTCTCTCTCTCTCTCTCTCTCTCTCTCTCTCTCTCTCTCTCTCTCTCTCTCTCTCTCTCTCTCTCTCCCCACAATTTTTTTCTATATGATATTAATTCGAATAACAAAGTGTTCAACTGAGTGTTTGATGGACAGAGTAACCGGCTGACTGCCTTACTGACTGATGGTGTGAGTGGTCGACTGAGTGACTGGAGGGCTTGCTAACCTCACTCAGAGAATTGACCTTTGCTGCAGCTGAAGGGATATGAATTATTTTTTCCGACTGTCTTCACCTGTTTTCTCTCTCTCCTTCATTACATCTATTTCTCTGTGTATGTATTTATATTTTCAACATTTCTTTATACATATAATTCTCTCTCTCTCTCTCTCTCTCTCTCTCTCTCTCTCTCTCTCTCTCTCTCTCTCTCTCTCTCTCTCTCTCTCTCTCTCTCTCTCTCTCTCTCTCTCTCTCTCTCTCTCTCTCTCTCTCTCTCTCTCACACACACACACACACACACACACACACACACACACACACACACACACACACTGCAAGCATGAACTAAACAATCTATAGGGCGTGAGCTGATGATCTAAGGCACTGCAGAGTTGAAAAGTGGACGTGGCAGAAGCGTAGGAAGTCTTCACAAATCCAATATATACCAAACCAGTAATTTAATCCAACTCGGTGATATGTAAATAGCGTGTTAATGATCATACCAAGACGGGCGGTGGAGTCACTCTGAACGGCAACATGACTTAATCCGGCGGTGAACGTGGATGGCTTTAGAGTTCTGCCTCGGTGACTTGCAGACCGCCTTGACACGCGAACAAAGCGGATAGGAATGTTTCGCGTCGCACGGCCTGCACATTAAGATATCAAGCAAGTGACATCCAGATTTAAATATTCAAATGGGCGGCCGACACTTCGCTGCTCAGGTGGAATATGACTTTATCTAACTTATCCACTTTTCTTCCTACCTAACCCACTATCGTTCTTACCCACCGACTTTTCTACCGACCTATCCCCTTTTTCTTCCTACCTACTCACTTTCGTTCCTACCTATCCACTTTAGTTCCGACCTACTGGGGATCGGTAGGGCCTAACAGAGGTCTGAATTTGCTCGAGTAATATCATCTACACCCATTACTGATTCACTGCAGAACAAAGAGCTTTCCCAACGTTTTACTCCTCTGTTTGATATTAGTGTACTCCATCCTGCTCCGGTGTTTTTATATTTTCATCTCTGGTGCCGCGTGAAACAGATGACTCCCGCGTTGAGATCGTTAAGAGAAAGTAGATTAAAGGATGTATCAAGAGGAGGAGGAGGAGGGGAGGAGGGATCGTGGAAGGGCGCCGGGAGAAACAAAGAAAGGGCACGAGGTTGAGAGAAGAGAAAGATGGGGGGCGATAAGGTAGAAAAGAATGAGAGATAACGAGCACATTGAGGGACTTAATGGCCGAAAGAGGACAAGGAGACAGTTGTTCGGAAAGGACGGTGGGAAGGAAGAGAGAGAGAGAGAGAGAGAGAGAGAGAGAGAGAGAGAGAGAGAGAGAGAGAGAGAAATAGACGGCCTCAAGCATCTGTCGTGATAATCTTCGCAATTTCCGGTGTGAATCCCCGCCGCGAACTCATATTTCCTGAAGGAGACTTTTATTGTCCCCCCTATGAAGAGGATGAGGAGGGGAGGAGGAAGAGAACAATTTAAGAAGAAGTTTACAGCTTGCGTGACACTCTTTTGTTTTAAGCCCTTATATTTTCCTGTTTGAATGTCGGTGGGAGGTGAGAGAGAAATGGCTAATTTACTCCTCTCGGCTGTCAGATCTAATGCTTACAAATAACAGACAAGTTGAATACATAAAACAAATGAATAGAGGTGAGAGCTACTGTGTCTGATTGCGGCATATGAGGGAGGGTGTCAACGTTGCCAAATTGTCGTACACTGAACATTGCATTTATCATTTTTAGGCTCCACGGCTGTCGTAACCACACAAATAACGATAGGAAATTAAAGTTAGCGTTAAAACTGTTAAATATTGATAGGTTTCGTTCTTTTTGCTAATATAGTTATCGGTCAGAAACTATACAAAAATGCAATGTGCTGAGTACGATAATTTGGCAACGCTGGAGAGTGTTGATTAGACGGTAGTGGTTTAGGGGAGACTATAGCGTGTCGGCGAAGCTAAGATAGGGCAGAATATCAAGGTGGTCCGGTCGGTATTATGGACTCAAGCACACATATCTGACAAGGCTTTCGTGGGAGGTTGTGGTCATTTTCAAGAGTAGTGTAATGACCCTGGTGGTAGTTTGACCCTTCTTCTGTACCATGAACCTAAAAGCACACTCATGAGCACCCGACTGATTTCCTTTCTGGCCTCCTTTGGAAATAATTGATGTGAGAGGTGGAAGCTTCTGAAAATACTAACCTAACCCACACTGGTCGCTCCGTGGGTTTTATGGCATTGCATGTGGAGTGATGCTGTTAGGTCATTCATGTAACCCGACTTAGTACCCTGTTGTGATGTTCCTAGCCGGTGAGACAAAGAAGAGAAGGTAATTATAGGGTAGTGTATAGAGGAGGACTTCACAGGTGGGAGAGAGTGGATACAACGTGCTTGGGAAGGCCTCTGCATAGTTTAGAGAAGGGCGGTGTTCAGCGTGTTAGTCTTGTGTCCAGGCCTCCACGATTGCTCTGTCACCGGTCCGACCTTATGCCAACATGAGGGCGGGGCGGGTTGGTGTTTCCTGGGCTCTTGGGTGTGTCCGAAGGGTGGGCAGCAGAGCAGGTCAGCGGAACACACGGTCACTGATACCCCTTGTCCGCTCAGGTTCACTACTCACTCACTGCCTGTCTCTGTGTGTTTGTTTTGGTTGTGTCTGTCTGTGTGTTTGGGTGTGTCCGTCTGTCTGTCTGTCTTTCTGTCTGCCTGTTTGTCCGTCTGTTTGCGTGTCTGCCTGTCTGTCATCTGTCTCACTGTCTGTTTGGCTCTCACCCTTATAAGGAATACGTTCTTTTTTTAATATTTCTTTTTTTTTTTTATCGCTTGTCTAGTTCGCTTTTTTTTCACATAACCATCATCATAAGCTGTTTTAATGTTAGTCTGTCTCGTCATACATATATGGCGTCATGCGTTAAAGGCTGTGTAATTGTTTTTTTTCCATTACTTAATTTTTTTGCTTTGTCATGAAGAAACTTAAGAAAAAATGTGCATTTGCCTGATAGAGCTTGCGAACTTACTTTTATTTCAGCTTTTTATTATTATTATTATTATTATTATTATTATTATTATTATTATTATTATTATTATTATTTGGTGTGAAGAACATTAAGAAAAGTAAAATGTGCGGTTGTCAGAGAGAGGCTGTTCTTTTGGGGTTGGTGAACTTTTTTCTAACATTTATTTTATTATTATTTTTTCGCCGTTGAGAAAGAACATTAAGGAAAACAAAATAATGTGGCGTTGCTTGAGACAGATTGCGAAATTATTATATTTTTTATCCAACCGTGTCTACGTGCGGCTGACGACCCTAATGGCGGGGCTGTGTCTGAAGAGTTATTGTTGACTTGATATCTCGTGGACTCCAGTATTTGGGCCGCGGGGCTGGATCTTACGTATACCTCATGCGCTCTCTCTCTCTCTCTCTCTCTCTCTCTCTCTCTCTCTCTCTCTCTCTCTCTCTCTCTCTCTCTCTCTCTCTCTCTCTCTCTCTCTCAGGTGTACATCAAGGGACCACCTGCACGGGAAAGTGATGTACGAAGGCCCTACTTACCTGTGCATTATGACAGGGAAAAAAATAACCTGTGTTCCTGTGATTACTACTCAACCCCAGGTGTGTGTGGCTCGGCAGGTGAGGAGAGCCACCTGATGGAGAGGGAGAGAGAGAAAGAAAAGGAGATGGAGAAGGAGAAGGAGTTGGAGTAGGAGACAGAGAGGGAGGAGATGGAGAAGGAGAAGGAGGAACAAAAGAGAAGGAGAAGGAGGAACAGAGGAAAAGGAGATAAAGAGAAGATGCAAAAGAGAAGGAGACAAAGAGAAGATGCAAAAAAGTAGAAGAAAAAAGAGAAGAAAAAGCGAAAAAGGAGAGAGAGAGAGAGAGAGAGAGAGAGAGAGAGAGAGAGAGAGAGAGAGAAAGAACGTTGAGCATGCCTATCTTTGTGTGGGTTCCAAAGAGGGCAAGGGCGGAGTCACACACACACACACACACACACACACACACACACACACACACACACACACACACACACACACACACACACACACACACACACACACACACACACACACACACACACACACACACACACACACACACACCCCAACCGCCCACCCTATACCCCCCTGTCTTTAGGGCCGAGGCTAATATGTTAATAGCAGTGATCTGAATAAAGTTTATGGGCTTTAGCGGGGAGTGCAGAGGAGGAGGAAAGGGGGGGGAGGGTATAAGGGAGAGAAGGGAGAGGGGTGAAAAGGGCATAGAAGAGAGGGAGAGAGGGAGAAGGGGGTATAGGAGAGAGGGAGACGTCAGGGAGAAGGCATAAGGGAGATAGGGAGAGAAGGATGGAGAGGGGAGAAGGGACATGAGAGAAGAGAGGGAGAGAGGGGTAGAGAAGGCAAGACAGGGCAACAGGTGGGAGGGAGTGCATGGGGTGTGTTGGAAAAGGGGAGAGGGGTGAGAGGATATAGGAGAGAGCGGGAGGGTTAGGGAAGGCAAGAGGAAAGGTAAGGGGTATGGGGGGGAGGCACTGCACGGGGGGGGGGGGGGTTACAGGTAGCTTATATACAGGTAGGAAGCAGACGGTGATAGTAAGTAGCGTTTATCCGTCCGGCAAACCCCTATTTAGCGTGTTTATGAAAGCCGGCAAAAAAAGAGAAAAAAAAAACAGACACGCTCTCCCGGATTTTGTTATGGCCGGTGTTTGTTTTGGTTGTATGGAGTAGTGGTAGTAGTAGTAGTAGTAGTAGTAGTAGTAATAGTAATAGGAGAAGGAGGAGGCTCTGGGTATTGTTTTTTTGTTGTTTTCGTGTTTGTGGTGTCTTTGATGATGTATAAGTTGTTGTTTTTGATGTTGTTGTTGTTGTTGGTTGTAGTGATGGTTAGTGGTGGTGGTGGTGGTGATGATGTATGGGTCTGTCCGCCGCTGTGTTTATTTTTGGTTGCTTTTGTTGTTTATGTATTTTCTCTTGTTTTTATATATATATTTTGTTGTCGGTATTGTAAGTTAATTTTTGTCTGAGGGTGATAGTTTGTTATTGTCGTCGTTGTGGAGTCTTTTCTTATAGTTATCATTGTCGTCGTTATTGTTGTCATATTCATCGTTATTTATCTCATATTAGCTCTTACTTTATCACTAACTTTATTTTTTTTATTTTCTCTTACTTCCTCATTCTCTTTCTCTTCTTCATTATACAAGCTTCTCCACATTTCTTTCTCCTCCTCAACCTCCTTTATCTCAGTTGTAGTTATGTTGTTATGTTGCTATTGTTAGTGGTGGTAATGAGGTGGAAGTGGCGGTGTTGTTGTTGTTGTTGTTTGTGGTGATGTTAGTGGTGGTGCTTCGTTTTCTTTCTATTGTTAATGACAGTGGTGGTGGTGATGAAAATGATGATGAGGTAATGAATGTGGTGGCGGTGGTGGTCCTGCTGCTGCTGCTGAGGGAGGCGAGGCGGAGCAAAAACTCGTCAGGTAGATAAGGGAAACCTGGGAATTAATTAGGCGTCAGGTGGAAGGTGGATTTCGTGATAGCGCGACGTATTTGAGGCGAGAACAGGCACAGCTTGCTCCTCTCTCCTCGTCCATCACCCAAATGGCTCTTATTATTACTGGAAGAAAGAGAATAATAAGACAACAGTAAAAGATTAGTGCAAAAAAAAAGAATAATAAGATAGTAAAAGATTGGAGGAAAATAGAAAATAATATAGTAAAAGATTAGGACTGATGGAAAAAGGGAATAATATAACAATAGTAAAAAAAATAGTAGGGAGATCAGGGAGGGAAGTAACCATGGGAAGGAGGGAGGGAGTGAGAGAAGGTGAAGAAAGAAAAACAAGAGAAAGAATGAGGAAGAAAAAAAAAAGTTGGAGTAATAAAATAATGGATAATATGAGAGTATAAAAAAAGTAACATTCGAGTATAAAAATAAGATCTGGTAATTAGAAAAGAGGAGAAAATGAGACTAGAGAGAGAGAGACTAGAAGAGAGGAAGAGGCAAAGATGAGAAGGGAGATAAGGGAGGGGAGTAACATTGGGAGGGAGGGGCGCGAGAAGATGGAGGGAGGATGGAGAGAAAGAAGGGAAGGAGGGAGGGAAGGAGGCTGAAAGGTATTAGGTGATCTTTACATGCTTAAATGTGTTCTGAATCCATTATGGTTTCTTCCTTCATTCTATTATTTCTAAGCTTTTGTGATTGTTTTTCTTTTCATTGTACTTTCGATTATTGATGATTGTATTTTTGATTCTTGAGTATTTCATTGTGTATTTTTGAGTTGATTTTCTTCTCATTGTACTTTTGAATATTACCGATTGCTTGATTATACTTACTTCACCATTAACTTATGTAACAATTGCTATTTCTATACTTTCTTTTTTACTTTTACTACAGGACTTTTTTTTTTTTTTTTTTTTTTTTTTACCATTGAGCTGCTTTCTTTACTGTAAAAAACAACAACATCACTACCACCTCCACCATCACCATCACCACCACAGCCACTACAGTCATTCAACACCGCTAAACCAACACCACTAACACCACTGCGACCCTTCCATCTCTCTCTCTCTCTCTCTCTCTCTCTCTCTCTCTCTCTCTCTCTCTCTCTCTCTCTCTCTCTCTCTCTCTCTCTCTATCTCTCTCTCTCTCTCTCTCTCTCTCTCTCTCTCTCTCTCTCTCTCTCTCTCTCTCTCTCTCTCTCTCTCTCTCTCTCTCTCTCTCTCTCTCTCTCTCTCTCTCTCTCTCTCGCGTCCATCAGTGTCTAATATCACCTAATATCTTTCCCCCTCCCTCCCTCCCTCCCTCCCTCCATCTTCTCTCACCCCTCCCATCCAATGTTACTTCTCGCCCTTATCTCCCTCCTGATCTTTGCCTCTTCCTCCCTTCTCTCACCTTATCTAGTCATCCCTTCCTCTTTCTAATTACCAGTCTCTTTTTTTATCCGAATGCTCCTTTTTATACTCTTTCATATTTCCTTTTATTTTATTACGTCAACTTTTTATTCATTTCATTTCTTCCTCATTCTTTCTCCTCTTCATTACTTATACTTTTCCACATTTCTTTCTCTTCCTCATCTTCTTTACTATTCCATCAACTGCTTTATATTTTTTTCTCTCATTCCTATTCTATCTTTCTCACCAGAAGCTTGCCTCCTATTCCTCCTCGTTTTTTTTTTTTTTTACATTTATTTCTTTTCCTCACCATCTTATTCGTTACAATATCTTCACATTTCCTTCGCCTTCCTATTCTCTCTTTCTCACATAAATTTCGTCTCCTCTTTCTCGTCTTCTTTATTATTACATTTCTTTCTCACCCTCTCCATCTTTATTACATCAACTTCATCATATTTCTTTCTTCTCATCTTCTCTCACTTGAACCTTATCCTGTCTACTCTTCCTCCTTCACCTCCTTCTCTCTCCTCTCCTTTCCTCTCCTCTCCTCTCTCCTCTCCTCTCCTCTCCTCTCTTCCCCTTCCTCTCCGCTCCTCTCCTCTCCTCCCCCTCTCCTCCTCTCCTCTCCTCTCTCCTCTCCTCTCCTCTCCTCCCCCTCCCCCCCCTCTCCTCTTCTTCCTCGACATGACAAATTATCCCGCCGGCCGGTCATCGTTCTTCCAAGTTCATGGGGCGTCGCTCACCTCGCCAGGTATCGCTCAGGTAACCTCATTGCCACTCACCCGGCGCCGAAGGGGGGTCTGAAGGGGTCGAGAAAGGGGGCGGGGGCGGGGGGTCTGGGGTCGGGGGAAGGGAAGGGAAGGGGAGGTAGGGAGGGGAGCGCACGTCTCACCTGTACAGGTAGAGTAATTATTAGACCTCACCTGTGTGTGTGTGTGTGTGTGTGTACAGGGGGGATTGGTGAGAGAGAGAGAGAGAGAGAGAGAGAGAGAGAGAGAGAGAGAGAGAGAGAGAGAGAGAGAGAGAGAGAGAGAGAGAGAGAGAGAGAGAGAGAGAGAGAATACAAAAAAAAAGACCTACAAGTATCTAGAGAGACAGACAGACAGACAAACACCAAACAAACACATACCTCACCTCTACCCCATTGTTAATATAAATGATTAAATATCCATACAACATAATGGCGTCACGGCTTTAAAATTCATTCCATCCATCATTTACTTTAACATTTCCATCTCTAGGCCGAAGGTTGCGTAAGCTTTATAATAATTCTCCCTTGTCCATAGGCGGTCTGTCTGTTCGTGTGTGTGTGTGTGTGTGTGTGTGTGTGTGTGTGTGTGTGTGTGTGTGTGTGTGTTTTGCCCTTAAGGAGAAGTACAGGAAAGCATATTTTTCATTATATACGACGAGTGTTTATATATAACTCTCTCTCTCTCTCTCTCTCTCTCTCTCTCTCTCTCTCTCTCTCTCTCGTAATGGCTCTCATCCCATTAATAACTCGCGTGAATACATTGCAGCCACATTGAGGATAATTAAGCCTCTCCGTGATTTATGATGCTTGAATGTGTGTGTGTGTGTGTGTGTGTGTGTGTGTGTGTGTGTGTGTGTGTGTGTGTGTGTGTGTGTGTCGCTGAGATGAATAGGTATGTCTAGGCCTCATGTGGCTACCGCTGGGACAGAGAGAAAGTAAGAAGTCAGAGGGGAAAAGGATTAGGGTAGGGGGTTATCCATCAAGTGTGTGTGTGTGTGTGTGTGTGTGTGTGTGTGTGTGTGTGTGTGTGTTTGTCTGAGACCCTTATTGCTCATTGCAGAAGTGGGTTTAAGAGTTAGAGAAGAGGTGTGTGACCCTACTCTATCTCTCCTCCTCCTCCTCCTCCTCCTCCTCCTCCTCCTCCTCCTCCTCCCTGCATTAAGTGAATACCCGGAGGTCTTCCCAGTAGGCACATGAAGAACAACCCGACCTATGCAAGAGCGGCAAAGGGGGCGGGGAGGCAGGTAGGGACAGGTAAGGGGAGGCGTAGGGGAGAGTCACTTGTCACCTGTCCCCTCGTAACGACCCGCCGCGGCCCGAACACAGAAGCCCCGGCGCTGCTCACTCCCTTTGTCCCGTTGAACTCTCATCTCACGACCACCGAGAGAGAGAGAGGGAGGGAGAGGGAGAGAGAGCATTGATTAGACAGGTGAAAGTTATTAAAGGAAGGGACCGTGAATTGCGTGGCTCTCGTTTAAAGGAAGAGTTAATGGGAGTGTTGCAGATGTGAAAGAGAAGGGGGAAGAAGATAGATGATGCTGCGAGTGAGAGAAAAGGATGCAGATGGTGTGTGTGTGTGTGTGTGTGTGTGTGTGTGTGTGTGTGTGTGTGTGTGTGTGTGTGTGTGTGTGTGTGTCCATATATACCCAAACTTCATGTACCTCATCCACGGTCTCGGAAATCTAATCGGTATCCTCTTTTTTTCTTCTTTCAGCGTCATCAAGTTGTGTGAACCATAAAAAAAAGTAAAAAAAAAAAAAAAAAGTGCAGATCTAATACTCGCGAAGAAAACGGGTTCTGATTCCTCTCGCACTGTCTTGTCATGTTCCTGAGATTATTTTTACATTTGAAGGGAGAATTACTGGATATTAACTGTGTATCGCTTGTAATGTGCGACGAATTACACTGCTGAGAATAGTTTCATCTTTTTCTTTTGTATTATTATCCGTGGGCTCCTTTTTTTCTGAGCTACCAGCCGGGTCTTATTCCTGAGTGTTCCTGCGACTGAACTTCCAAACGGTGTTCCTTCAAATTATTCTTTTACCCCAATGGAAGCAAGGAACGCAGGTGTATGGGAGATATATATATATATTTTTTTTACAGCAAAGGAGACAGTTCAAGGGCGTAAAGAAAAAAACCCCACCCTGCTACTTACTGCTCCTGAATAGAGGTCAAAGGAGTGGCCAAAAAGAGAGGTAGATGTTCTTGGTCTGTCCTTTATCTTGAATCGAGTTACCTTCGTCTTCCAATCTCATGTAATGCTTATAATTCCTCCTGTTCCGTGTTCGTTGTCTTGGTACTCTGTGTTTTTAGGATTGTTTCTGTGACGGTAATAGAAGAAAAAATCATGCCTATATAGTGTCCAGGGGTGAATGAGGGGAATTGTTAAGGGAGAACAGGGAAAGGTATGGAGTAAATGCAGCCATATTTTGGAAGTTATCAGGTAATCTATGTAATTATGCATTGTGGGGTATGGGGGGGGGGGTTAGGATTGTTTCTGTGACGGTAATAGAGGAATAGAATCATACCTATATTGTGTCCAGAAGTGAAAGAGGGGAATTGTAAAGGAAGAACAGAGCTAGGGAGGGATGGAGTAAGTGCAGCCATATTTTGGAAGTAATGTAATTATGCATTGTGGGGTATTGGGGGGGGGGGGGGGGTTAGGATTGTTTCTGTGACGGTAATAGAGGAATAGAATCATACCTACATTGTGTCCAGAAGTGAAAGAGGGAGAACAGACAAAGGTATGGAGTAATTGAAGCCATGTTTTCAAAGTTATCAGGTAATCTCTGTAATTATGCATTGTAGGGTTGTTTTACTCTTTCATTGTACTGGGACATGATATAAGTGCTGGTTTGGTAGAAGAGGGAATAAATTACTCCTCTATAGTGTCTAGAAGTGAAACCAAGATACCTATTTTCGAAGTCTTCATAAAGTAAGGTAATTTATGTATTGTTTTTGTGACTAATAGTTTCTTTTGCCTTGTGTTCATTGTCTCGGTAACTCATCTATTGTAGGACTGTCAAGTGTATCAGTGTGTGTGTATAAAAAAATAAGCTTCTTTCGTTCAGTCGTGGGAATTCAAAGTCAGATTCAGCCCGAGGAGGAGGATTGACTTTCAGGAAGGGCGGTCCAGCACCAAATATGCCCTCAGTGTTGGCGCTCACCGACTACATAGTAACACGCCTCGAACCTGTTTCTTGAGGCACTGCTGGCTTGATCCGCGCCTGCTTGAGATGTGGCCAACGGTTCTTTGCAGACACTTGTTACGGAATGATTTATTGTTATCGCAAGTCACTGTTTTGGGCGCCTCTCAAGCAAGCAAGGGTCACACAGAAGGGGTCTCAAGATAATGGACTTAGATGGAGTATTAGAGGAGCTTTTGGAGGCGGAGTATTAGAGTGTGAGGTAAAGAGAGTGAGTTAAGGTTACCTGCATTAAGAGTTCTCACACACATAGAGCTAAGTAGGAAGAATAACCTTTTTTTATTTTTATATTGAGATGAAAATACGTATGAAATTGCTTCCCTAAAATGTTAACTTATAAAAGAAGGATTTGTATTTCTTTTCTCTAATTTCTTATTGTTAGACAGTTCAAAAATTCTGGTTCAAACTTCCTTTTTTATAGCGAAAAGTTGTGGTTTACTTCTTTTTTTATTGTAACAGAAGCAGCTTAAAGACAAATGAATAAACCAACCAACAAACAAACAACTAACGAATCTCTAATCGCTGCTCCTGTAAAAAAATAAGATAGTTTGTGTGGC